>NW_024104057.1:0-9637 GCF_003945595.2 Pipra filicauda | reverse complement strand
CCCAGGCTGCCCCAACAACTGCACCTCCAAGCCAAAGGTTCCAGACGTTTTTTCTTGGTGGAAAGAGCTGCTGATCCCTTTTTTCAGCCCTGCACTGCAATGGCCGGTCCAACCTCCTGAAAAATTCAGTCCAGATGAAGATTCCTGCCAGACAAAAGGTGCCACCACAGAAACCTCTTGCTGCCCAAGAAGTGCCCAGGCTACCCCAGCAACTACACCTGAAGCCAAAGTTCCAGACTTTTTTTCCTGGTGGAAAGAGCTGCTGATCCCTTTTTTCTGCCCTGCACTGGAATGGCCGGTCCAACCTCTTGAAAAATTCAGTGCAGATGAAGATTCCTGCCAGACAAAAGGTGCCACCACAGAAACCTCTTGCTGCCCAAGAAGTGCCCAGGCTACCCCAACAACTACACCTGAAGCCAAAGTTCCAGACTTTTTTTCCTGGGGGAAAGAGCTGCTGATCCCTTTTTTCTGCCCTGCACTGCAATGGCCGGTCCCACCTCCTGAAAAATAGAAATCCAAATGAAGATTCCTGCCAGACAAAAGGTGCCACCACAGAAACCTCTTGCTGCCCAAGAAGTGCCCAGGCTGCCCCAACAACTGCACCTCCAAGCCAAAGCTTCCAAACTTTTTTTCCTGGTGGAAAGAGCTGCTGATCCCTTTTTTCTGCCCTGCGCTGGAATGGCCTGTCCCACCTCCTGAAAAATAGAAATCCAACTGAAGATTCCTGCCAGACAAAAGGTGCCACCACAGAAACCTCTTGCTGCCCAAGAAGTGCCCAGGCTGCCCCATCAACTACACCTCAAGGTCAAAGATTCCAGACGTTTTTTCCTGGTGGAAAGAGCTGCTGATCCCTTTTTTCAGCCCTGCACTGCAATGGCCGGTCCAACCTCTTGAAAAATTCAGTCCAGATGAAGATTCCTGCCAGACAAAAGGTGCCACCACAGAAACCTCTTGCTGCCCAAGAAATACCCAGGCTGCCCCAACAACTGCACCTCCAAGCCAAAACTTCCAGACTTTTTTTGCTGGTGGAAAGAGCTGCTGATCCCTTTTTTCTGCCCAGCGCTGGAATGGCCGTTCCCACCTCCTAAAAAATAGAATCCAGCTGAAGATTCCTGACAGACAAAAGGTGCCACCAGAGAAATCTCTTTGCTGCCCAAGAAGTGCCCAGGCTGCCCCACCAACTGCACCTCCAAGCTAAACCTTCCAGACTTTTTTTCCTGGTGGAAAGAGCTGCTGATCCCTTTTTTCTTCCCTGCACTGCAATGGCCCGTCCCACCTCCTGAAAAATAGAATCCAACTCAAGATTCCTGCCAGACAAAAGGTGCCCCCACAGAAACCTCTTGCTGCCCAAGAAGTACCCAGGCTGCCCCAACAACTGCACCTCCTAGCCAAAACTTCCAGACTTTTTTTCCTGGTGGAAAGAGCTGCTTTTCCCTTTTTTCTGCCCTGCGCTGCAATGGCCGGTCCCACCTCCCAAAAAATTTATTACAAATGACGATTCCTGCCAGATAAAAGGTGCCACCACAGAAACCTCTTGCTGCCCAAGAAGTACCCAGGCTGCCCCAAAAACTGCACCGCAACCAAAGCGTCCACGGTTTTGCTGGTGGAAGAGCTGCGGATGCCCCTGGGTTCAGCCCGACTGCAATGGCCCGTTGTCCCCACCCGCCGGAAAAATAGAACCAAAGGAAAAGGCTACCAGACAAAGGTGGCCACCACGAAATGCTCCTGCTGCCCAGATATGACCAGGCGGCCCCCAAGAACGGCACCTCCAACCAAAGCGGCCAGACGTTTTGTCGTGGAAAGAGCTGCTGACCCGTTGTTTTGCTGCCCGGTGCGGGAATGAAGCGGTCCCACCTCCTAAAAAATTTACTACAAATGAGGATTCCTGCCAGACAAAACGTGCCACCACAGAAACCTCTTGCTGCCCAAAAAGTGCCCAGGCTGCCCCAACAACTACACCGCAAGCCAAATTCAACTGGTTTTGCTGGTGAAAGAGCTGCTGATCCATTGTTTCGCCCTGTAACTGCAATGGCCGGCCAACCTCCTGAAAATAGAATCCAATGAAGATTCCGGCCAGACAAAAGGTGCCACCACAGAAACCTCTTGCTGCCCAAGAAGAGCCCAGGCTGCCACAAAAACTGCACCTCCAAGCCAGAGCTTCCAGACGTTTTTTCCTGGTGGAAAGAGCTGCTGATCCCTTTTTTCAGCCCTGCGCTGGAATGACCGGTCCCACCTCCTAAAAAATTTACTACAAATGAGGATTCCTGCCAGACAAAACGTGCCACCACAGAAACCTCTTGCTGCCCAAAAAGTGCCCAGGCTGCCCCAACAACTACCCGAAGCCAAAGTCCAACTTTTTTGCCTGGTGGAAAGAGCTGCTGATCCCTTTTTTCAGCCCTGCGCTGCAATGGCCGGTCCAACCTCTTGAAAAATTCAGTCCAGATGAAGATTCCTGCCAGAGAAAAGGTGCCACCACAGAAACCTCTTGCTGCCCAAGAAGTGCCCAGGCTGCCCCATCAACTACACCTCCAAACCAAAGCTTCCGGACTTTTTTTCCTGGTGGAAAGAGCTGCTGATCCCTTTTTTCAGCCCTGCACTGCAATGGCCGGTCCCACCTCCTGAAAAAGAGAATCCCAATGAAGATTCCTGCCACACAAAAGGTGCCACCACAGAAAGGTCTTGCTGCCCAAGAACTGCCCAGGCTGCCCCAACAACTACAACTCATGGCCAAAGGTTCCAGACTTTTTTTCCTGGTGGAAAGAGCTGCTGATCCCTTTTTTCTGCCCTGCGCTGGAATGACCGGTCCCACCTCCTAAAAAATTTCCTCCAGCTGAAGATTCCTACCAGACAAAAGGTGCCACCACAGAAACCTCTTTGCTGCCCAAAAAGTGCCCAGGCTGCCACAAAAACTGCACGTCCAAGCCAAAGCTTTCAGACTTTTTTTCTTGGTGGAAAGAGCTGCTGATCCCTTTTTTCTGCCCTGCACTGCAATGGCCGGTCCAACCTCTTGAAAAATTCAGTCCAGATGAAGATTCCTGCCAGACAAAAGGTGCCACCACAGAAACCTCTTGCTGCCCAAGAAGTGCCCAGGCTGCCCCACTAACTGCACCTCCAAGTCAAAGGTTCCAGACTATTTTTCCTGGGGGAAAGAGCTGCTGATCCCTTTTTTCAGCCCTGCACTGAAATGACTGGTCCCACCTCCTGAAAAATTAACTCCAACTGAAGATTCCTGCCAGACAAAAGGTGCCACCACAGAAATCTCTTGCTGCCCAAGAAGTGCCCAGGCTGCCCCAACAACTACACCTGAAGCCAAAGGTTCCAGACTTTTTTTCCTGGGGGAAAGAGCTGCTGTTCCCTTTTTTCAGCCCTGCACTGCAATGGCCGGTCCCACCTCCTGAAAAATAGAATCCCAATGAAGATTCCTGCCAGACAAAAGGTGCCATCACAGAATACTCTTGCTGCCCAAGAAGTGCCCAGGCTGCCCTACCAACTGCACCTCCAAGGGAAAGCTTCCAGACTTTTTTTCCTGGTGGAAAGAGCTGCTGATCCCTTTTTTCAGCCCTGCACTGCAATGACTGCTCCCACCTCCTGAAAAATTGAATGCAAATGAAGATTCCTGCCACACAAAAGGTGCCACCACAGAAACCTCTTGCTGCCCAAGAAGTGCCCAGGCTGCCCCATCAACTACACCTCAAGGTCAAAGCTTCCAGACGTTTTTTCCTGGTGGAAAGAGCTGCTGATCCCTTTTTTCAGCCCTGTACTGCAATTGCCGGTCCAACGTCTTGAAAAATAGAATCCCAATGAAGATTCCTGCCAGACAAAAGGTGCCACCACAGAAAGGTCTTGCTGCCCAAGAAGTGCCCAGGCTGCCCCAACAACTACACCTAAAGCCAAAGGGTCCAGACTTTTTTTTTGTGTCGGGTGGAAAGAGATGCGGAGCCCGGGTTTCAGCCAGGCCGCAATGGCCGGTCCAACCTCTTGAAAAAATTCATCCAGATGAAGATCCTGCCGACAAAAGGTGCCACCCACAGAACCTCTTGCTGCCCAAGAAGATGCCCAGGCTGCCCAACAATGCATCTCCAACCAAAGGTTCCAGAGACTATTTATCCTGGGTGAAAGAGCTTCGATACCTTTTTTCACAGCCCTGCACTGAAATGACTGGTCCCCACCTCCTGAAAAATTGAATGCAATTAAGATTCCGGCCAGACAAAAGGTGCCAACACAGAAACCTCTTGCTGCCCAAGAAGTGCCCAGGCTGCCCCAACAACTACACCTCATGGCCAAAGGTTCCAGACTTTTTTTACTGGTGGAAAGAGCTGCTGATCCCTTTTTCCAGCCCTGCACTGCAATGGGCCGGATCCACCGCCTGAAAAATAGAAATCCAATGAAGATTCCTGCCAGACGAAAAGTGCCAACACAGAAATCCCCTTGCGGCCCAGAGTCCCCGGGCTGCCCCACCAACTGGCACCTCCAACCAAAGGGTCCAGACTTGTTTCCTGGTGGAAAGAGCGCTGATCACTTTTTCTGCCTGGCCTGGAATGACTGGTCCCACCTCCTAAAAAATTTACTCCAGCTGAAGATTCCTGCCAGACAAAAGGTGCCACCACAGAAACCTCTTGCTGCCCAAGAAGTGCCCAGGCTGCCACAAAAACTGCACCTCCAAGCCAAAGCTTCCAGACTTTTTTTCTTGGTGGAAAGAGCTGCTGATCCTTTTTTCAGCCCTGCACTGCAATGGCCGGTCCAACCTCTTGAAAAATTCAGTCCAGATGAAGATTCCTGCCAGACAAAAGGTGCCACCACAGAAACCTCTTGCTGCCCAAGAAGTGCCCAGGCTGCCCTACCAACTGCACCTCCAAGGGAAAGCTTCCAGACTTTTTTTCCTGGTGGAAAGAGCTGCTGATCCCTTTTTTCTGCCCTGCACTGCAATGACTGGTCCCAGCTCCTGAAAAATAGAATCCCAATGAAGATTCCTGCCACACAAAAGGTGCCACCACAGAAAGGTCTTGCTTCCCAAGAAGTGCCCAGGCTGCCCCAACAACTACAACTCATGGCCAAAGGTTCCAGACTTTTTTTCCTGGGGGAAAGGGCTGCTGTTCCATTTTTTCATCCCTGCTCTGCAATGGCCGGTCCCACCTCCTGAAAAATAGAATCCAACTGAAGATTCCTGCCAGACAAAAGGTGCCACCACAGAAATCTCTTTGCTGCCAAGAAGTGCCCAGGATGCCCCAAAAACTGCACCTCCAAGCCAAAGCTTCCAGACTTTTTTTCCTGTTGGAAAGAGCTGCTGTTCCATTTTTTCAGCCCTGCACTGCAATGACCAGTCCCACCTCCTGAAAAATTTACTCCAACTGAAGATTCCTGCCAGACAAAAGGTGCCACCACAGAAACCTCTTGCTGCCCAAGAAGTGCCCAGGATGCCCCAAAAACTGCACCTCACAGCCAAAGGTTCCAGACATTTTTTTTTGGTGGAAAGTGCTGCTGTTCCCTTTTTTCAGCTCTGCATTGCAATGGCCGGTCCCAGCTCCTGAAAAATTTCGTCCAGCTGAAGAATCCTGCCAGACAAAAGGTGCCACCACAGAAACCTCTTGCTGCCCATGAAGTGCCCCGGCTGCCCCTCCAACTGCACCTCCAAGCCAAAGCTTCCAGACTTTTTTTCCTGGTGGAAAGAGCTGCTGATCCCTTTTTTCAGCCCTGCGCTGCAATGGCCGGTCCAACCTCCTGAAAAATAGAATCCTATTGAAGATTCCTGCCAGACAAAAGGTGCCACCACAGAAATCTCTGCTGCCCAAGAAGTGCCCAGGCTCCCCCAACAACTGCATCTCCAAGCCAAAGGTTCCAGACTATTTCTCCTGGTGGAAAGAGCTGCTGATCCCTTTTTTCAGCCCTGCACTGCAATGGCCGGTCCAACCTCTTGAAAAATTCAGTCCAGATGAAGATTCCTGCCAGACAAAAGGTGCCATCACGGAATCCCCTTGCTGCCCAAGAAGTGCCCAGGCTTCCCCAACAACTACACCCCAAGTCCAAAGCTTCCAGACGTTTTTTCCTGGTGGAAAGAGCTGCTGATCCTTTTTTTCAGCCCTGCACTGCAATGGCCAGTCCCACCTCCTGAAAAATAGAATCCAAAGGAAGATTCCTGCCAGACAAAAGGTGCCACCACAGAAATCTCTTTGCTGCCAAGAAGTGCCCAGGCTGCCCCAACAACTACATCTCAAGGCCAAAGCTTCCAGCTTTTTTTTTCTGGGGGTAAGAGCTGCTGTTTTCTTTTTTCAGCCCTCTACTGCAATGGCCGGTCCCACCTCCTGAAAAATAGAAATCCAAAAGAAGATTCCTGCCAGACAAAAGGTACCACCACAGAGAGATCTTTGCTGCCCAAGAAGTTCCGAGGCTGCCCTAACAGCTACACCTCAAGGCCAAAGCTTCCAGCCTTTTTTTCCTGGGGGAAAGAGCTGCTGTTCCCTTTTTTCAGCCCTGCACTGCAATGGCCGGTCCCACCTCCTGAAAAATAGAAATCCAAATGAAGATTCCTGCCAGACAAAAGGTGCCACCACAGAAACCTCTTGCTGCCCAAGAAGTGCCCAGGCTGCCACAAAAACTTTACCTCAAGGTCAAAGCTTCCAGACTTTTTTTTCCTGGTGGAAAGAGCTGCTGATCCCTTTTTTCAGCCCTGCACTGCAATGGCCGGTCCAACCTCTTGAAAAATTCAGTCCAGATGAAGATTCCTGCCACACAAAAGGTGCCACCACAGAAACCTCTTGCTGCCCAAGAAGTGCCCAGGCTGCCCCAAGAACTGCATCTCCAAGCCAAAGGTTCCAGACTATTTCTCCTGGGGGAAAGAACTGCTGATCCCTTTTTTCAGCCCTGCACTGAAATGACTGGTCCCACCTCCTGAAAAATTGAATGCAAGTGAAGATTCCTGCCAGACAAAAGGTGCCACCACAGAAATCTTTTGCTGCCCAAAAAGTGCCCGGGCTGCCCCATCAACTACACCTCAAGGTCAAAGGTTCCAGACTTTTTTTCCTGGTGGAAAGAGCTGCTGATCCCTTTTTTCAGCCCTGCACTGCAATGGCCGGTCCCACCTCCTGAAAAATAGAAATCCAAATGAAGATTCCTGCCAGACGAAAGGTGCCACCACAGAAATCCCTTGCTGCCCAAGAAGTCCCCGGGCTGCCCCACCAACTGCACCTCCAAGCCAAAGGTTCCAGACTTTTTTTCCTGGTGGAAAGAGCTGCTGATCCCTTTTTTCTGCCCTGCGCTGGAATGACTGGTCCCACCTCCTAAAAAATTTACTCCAGCTGAAGATTCCTGCCAGACAAAAGGTGCCACCACAGAAACCTCTTGCTGCCCAAGAAGTGCCCAGGCTGCCACAAAAACTGCACCTCCAAGCCAAAGTTTCCAGACTTTTTTTCTTGGTGGAAAGAGCTGCTGATCCCTTTTTCAGCCCTGCACTGCAATGGCCGGTCCAACCTCTTGAAAAATTCAGTCCAGCTGAAGATTCCTGCCAGACAAAAGGTGCCACCACAGAAACCTCTTGCTGCCCAGGAAGTGCCCAGGCTGCCCTACCAACTGCACCTCCAAGGGAAAGCTTCCAGACTTTTTTTCCTGGTGGAAAGAGCTGCTGATCCCTTTTTTCAGCCCTGCACTGCAATGGCCGGTCCAACCTCTTGAAAAATAGAATCCCAATGAAGATTCCGGCCAGACAAAAGGTGCCACCACAGAAAGGTCTTGCTGCCCAAGAAGTGCCCAGGCTGCCCCAACAACTACAACTCATGGCCAAAGGTTCCAGACTTTTTTTCCTGGGGGAAAGGGCTGCTGTTCCATTTTTTCATCCCTGCTCTGCAATGGCCGGTCCCACCTCCTGAAAAATAGAATCCAACTGAAGATTCCTGCCAGACAAAAGGTGCCACCACAGAAATCTCTTTGCTGCCAAGAAGTGCCCAGGATGCCCCAAAAACTGCACCTCCAAGCCAAAGCTTCCAGACTTTTTTTCCTGTTGGAAAGAGCTGCTGTTCCATTTTTTCAGCCCTGCACTGCAATGACCGGTCCCACCTCCTGAAAAATTTACTCCAACTGAAGATTCCTGACAGACAAAAGGTGCCACCACAGAAACCTCTTGCTGCCCAAGAAGTGCCCAGGATGCCCCAAAAACTGCACCTCACAGCCAAAGGTTCCAGACATTTTTTCCTGGTGGAAAGTGCTGCTGTTCCCTTTTTTCAGCTCTGCATTGCAATGGCCGGTCCCAGCTCCTGAAAAATTTCCTCCAGCTGAAGAATCCTGCCAGACAAAAGGTGCCACCACAGAAACCTCTTGCTGCCCAAGAAGTGCCCAGGCTGCCCCTCCAACTGCACCTCAAGGCCAAAGCTTCCAGACTTTTTTTCCTGGTGGAAAGAGCTGCTGATCCCTTTTTTCAGCCCTGCAATGCAATGGCCGGTCCAACCTCCTGAAAAATAGAATCCTATTGAAGATTCCTGCCAGACAAAAGGTGCCACCACAGAAATCTCTGCTGCCCAAGAAGTGCCCAGGCTCCCCCAACAACTGTACCTCCAATCCAAAGGTTCCAGACTTTTTTTCCTGGTGGAAAGAGCTGCTGATCCCTTTTTTCTGCCCTGCACTGCAATGGCCGGTCCAACCTCTTGAAAAATTCAGTCCAGATGAAGATTCCTGCCAGACAAAAGGTGCCATCACGGAATCCCCTTGCTGCCCAAGAAGTGCCCAGGCTTCCCCAACAACTACACCTCAAGTCCAAAGCTTCCAGACTTTTTTTCCTGGTGGAAAGAGCTGCTGATCCTTTTTTTCAGCCCTGCACTGCAATGGCCAGTCCCACCTCCTGAAAAATAGAATCCAAAGGAAGATTCCTGCCAGACAAAAGGTGCCACCACAGAAATCTCTTTGCTGCCAAGAAGTGCCCAGGCTGCCCCAACAACTACATCTCAAGGCCAAAGCTTCCAGCTTTTTTTTTCTGGGGGTAAGAGCTGCTGTTTTCTTTTTTCAGCCCTCTACTGCAATGGCCGGTCCCACCTCCTGAAAAATAGAAATCCAAAAGAAGATTCCTGCCAGACAAAAGGTACCACCACAGAGAGATCTTTGCTGCCCAAGAAGTTCCGAGGCTGCCCTAACAGCTACACCTCAAGGCCAAAGCTTCCAGCCTTTTTTTCCTGGGGGAAAGAGCTGCTGTTCCCTGTTTTCAGCCCTGCACTGCAATGGCCGGTCCCACCTCCTGAAAAATAGAAATCCAAATGAAGATTCCTGCCAGACAAAAGGTGCCACCACAGAAACCTCTTGCTGCCCAAGAAGTGCCCCGGCTGCCCCAACAACTACACCTGAAGCCAAAGGTTCCAGACTTTTTTTCCTGGTGGAAAGAGCTGCTGATCCCTTTTTTCAGCCCTGCGCTGCAATGGCCGGTCCACCTCTTGAAAAATTCAGTCCAGATGAAGATTCCTGCCAGACATAAGGTTCCACCACAGAAACCTCTTGCTGCCCAAGAAGTGCCCAGGCTGCCCCAACAACTGCATCTCCAATCCAAAGGTTCCAGACTATTTCTCCTGGTGAAAAGAGCTGCTGATCCTTTTTTTCAGCCCTGCACTGAAATGACTGGTCCGACCTCCTGAAAAATTGAATGCAAATGAAGATTCCTGCCAGA
>NW_024104056.1:0-9647 GCF_003945595.2 Pipra filicauda | reverse complement strand
ATAGCTCCCTGTGACATCACGTCATCCTCTGAGACATCACACCCTCCTCTGTGATATCACAGCTCCCCTGTGTCACCACAGCTCCCTGATACACCACCATTCACCTCGGACATCACATCCTCCTCTGTGACATCACAGCTCCCTGTGACATCACGTCATCCTCTGTGACATCACATCCTCCTCTGTGACATCACATGTCTGCTATGACATCACATCCTCCTCTGTGACATCACAGCTCCCTTGTGACATCACATCCTCCTCTGTGACATCACAGTTCTACTATGACATCACAGCTCCCCCATACACCTCAGCTCCCCTGTGACATCACATCCCCCTCTGTGACATCATACCTCCCCTATGACATCACAGCTCCCTGTGACACCACAGCTCCCTGTGACGTCACATCCTCCTGTGTGACATCACAGCTTCCTTGTGACATCGCATGTCCCCTATGACATCACATCCTCTTCTGTGACATCACAGCTCCCTGTGACATCACATCCTCCTCTGTAACATCACAGCTCCTTGTGACGTCACATCCTCCTCTGTGACATCACAGCTCCCTATGACATTTGTGACATCGCATGTCTCCTATGACATCACAGCTTCTCTGTGACATCTCATCCTCCTCTGTGACATCGTATCCTCCTCTGTGACATCACATGTCTCCTATGACATCACAGCTCCCCTGTGACATCACATCTTTCTGTGACATCACATCCTCCTCTGTGACATCACATGTCTGCTATGACATCGCATCCCCCTCTGTGACATCACATGCTCCTCTGTGACATCACAGCTCCCATGTGACATCACGTCATCCTCTGTGACATCACATCCTCCTCTGTGACATCACATGTCTGCTATGACATCGCATCCCCCTCTGTGACATCACATGCTCCTCTGTGGCATCACAGCTCCCATGTGACATCACAGCTACCCTGTGACATCGCATCCTCCTTTGTGACATCGCATCCTCCTCTGTGACATCGCATCCTCCTCTCTGACATCATTTCCTTCCTGTGACATCGCTTGTCTCCTATGACATGACAGCTCCCCTGTGACATCACAGCTCCCTGTGACGTCACATCCTCCTCTGTGACATCACATTCTCCTCTGTGACATCACAGCTCTCCTTTGACATCACATCCTCCTCTTGAATCACAGTTCCCTCGTGACATCGCATCCCCTCTGTGACATCGGCATTTCTCCTAGGACATCACAGCTCTCCTGAAGACATTCACAGCTCCCCTGTGACCATCACCTCCTCTCGTTTCAAACCTCTGTGACATCACATCCTCATCTGTGACATCACATCCTCCTCTGTGACATCACATCCTACTCTGTGACAACGCATGTCTGCTATGACATCACATCCTCCTCTGTCACATAACATCCTTCCTGTGACATCACAGCTCCCCGATACACCACAGCTCCCCCGTGAAACCGCATCCTGCTCTGTGACATCACAGCCCCCGGGACATCACATCCTCCTCTGTGACATCACATCCTTCCTGTGACATCACATCCTCCTCTGTGACATCACATCCCCCTCTGTGACATCGCATGTCTCCTATGACATCACATCCCCCTGTGACATTACAGCTCCCTATGACATCACAGCTCCCCGTGACACCACAGTTCCCTCTGGGACATCGCATCCTCCTGTGTGACATTTCATCTTCCTCTGTGACATCACAGCTCCCTGTGACATCACATCCTCCTCTGGGACATCATATCCTTCCTGTGACATCACAGTTCTCCTATGGCATCACAGTTCCCCGAGACACAAGAGCACCCCTGTGACATCACATCCTCCTCTGTGACATCACAGCTCCCTGTGACATCACATCCTCCTCTGTGACATCACAGCTCCCTGTGACATCACATCCTCCTCTGTGACATCACATGTCTCCTATGACATCACATCTCCCTCGGTGACATCACAGCTCCCCTGTGATATTACATCCTCCTCTGTGACATCACATCCTCATCTGTGACATCACATCCTCCTCCTTGTGACATCACATCCCCCTCTGTGAAACCAGATGTCCCCTAAGACATCAAATCCTCCTCTGTGACATCGCATGTCTCCTATGACATCACCACTCCCTCGGACATCACAGCTCCCTTGTGACATCACATCCTCCTCTGTGACATCAGAGCTCCATGTGACATCACACCCTCCTCTGAGACATCACATCCTTCCCGTGACATCACATCCTCCTTTGTGACATCACATCCTCCTCTGTGAAATCGCATATCTGCTATGACATCACATCCCCCTCTGTGACATCGCATCCTTCCTGTGACATCACATCCTCCTTTGTGACATCACATCCTCCTCTGTGACATCGCATGTCTCCTATGACATCACATCCTCTTCTGTGACATCACAGATCCCTGTGATATCACATCCTCCTCTGTGAGATCACAGCTCCATGTGACGTCACATCGTCTTCTGTGACATCACAGCTCGCTCTGACATCAAATCCTCCTCTGTGACATCGCATCCCCCTCTGTGACATCGCATCCCCCTCTGTGACATCACATGCTCCTCTGTGACATCACAGCTCCCATGTGACATCACAGCTACCCTGTGACATCGCATCCTCCTCTGTGACATCGCATCCTCCTCTGTGACATCACATCCTCCTCTCTGACATCATTTCCTTCCTGTGACATCGCTTGTCTCCTATGACATTACAGCTCCCCTGTGACATCACATCCTCCTCTGTGACATCACAGCTCCATGTGACATCACATCCTCTTCTCTGAAATGCCATCCTCCTCTGTGACATCGCATCCTCCTCTGTGACATCGCATCCTCCCCTGTGACATCACATCCTCCTCTGTGACATCATTTCCTTCCTGTGACATAGCTTGTCTCCTATGACATGACAGCTCCCCTGTGACATCACAGCTCCCTGTGACGTCACATCCTCCTCTGTGACATCACATTCTCCTCTGTGACATCACAGCTCTCCTTTGACATCACATCCTCCTCTGTGACATCACAGCTCCCTGTGACATCACATGCTCCTCTGTGACACCCCATGTCTGCTATGACATCACAGCTCCTCTGTGACATTACAGCTCTCCTAGAACATCACAGCTCCCCTGTACACCCCAGCTCCCCTATAACATCAAATCCTCCTCTGTGACATCACAGCTCTCCTGTGTCATCACAGCTCCCCGATACACCACCGTTCCCCTCTGACACCACATCCTCCTCTGTGACAGCATAGCTCCCTGTGACATCACGTCATCCTCTGAGACATCACACCCTCCTCTGTGATATCACAGCTCCCCTGTGTCACCACAGCTCCCTGATACACCACCATTCACCTCGGACATCACATCCTCCTCTGTGACATCACAGCTCCCTGTGACATCACGTCATCCTCTGTGACATCACATCCTCCTCTGTGACATCACATGTCTGCTATGACATCACATCCTCCTCTGTGACATCACAGCTCCCTTGTGACATCACATCCTCCTCTGTGACATCACAGCTCCTTGTGACGTCACATCCTCCTCTCGGAACATCATTTCCTTCTGTGACATCGCTTGTCTCTATGACATGACAGCTCCCCTGTGACATCACAGCTCCTGGACGTCACATCCTCCTCTGTGACATCACATTCTCCTCTGTGACATCACAGCTCTCCTTTGACATCACATCCTCCTCTGTGACATCACAGTTCCCTCCGTGACATCGCATCCTCCTCTGTGACATCGCATGTCTCCTATGACATCACAGCTCCCCTGAGACATCACAGCTCCCCTGGGACATCACATCCTCCTCTGTGACATCGCATGTCTGCTATTATATCACATCCTTTTCTGTGACATCACATCCTCATCTGTGACATCCATCCTCCTCTGTGTCATCACATAGTTTCTGTGACATCACATCCTCATCTGTGACATCACATCCTCCTCTGTGACATCACATCCTACTCTGTGACAACGCATGTCTGCGATGACATCACATCCTCCTCTGTCACATAACATCCTTCCTGTGACATCACAGCTCCCCGATACACCACAGCTCCCCCGTGAAACCGCATCCTGCTCTGTGACATCACAGACCCCTGGGACATCACATCCTCCTCTGTGACATCACATCCATCCTGTGACATCACATCCCCCTCTGTGACATCACATCCCCCTCTGTGACATCGCATGTCTCCTATGACATCACATCCCCCTGTGACATTACAGCTCCCTATGACATCACAGCTCCCCCATACACCTCAGCTCCCCTGTGACATCACATCCCCCTCTGTGACATCATACCTCCCCTATGACATCACAGCTCCCTGTGACACCACAGCTCCCTGTGACGTCACATCCTCCTCTGTGGCATCACAGCTTCCTTGTGACATCGCATGTCCCCTATGACATCACATCCTCTTCTGTGACATCACAGCTCCCTGTGACATCACATCCTCCTCTGTAACATCACAGCTCCTTGTGACGTCACATCCTCCTCTGTGACATCACAGCTCCCTATGACCTTTGTGACATCGCATGTCTCCTATGACATCACAGCTTCTCTGTGACATCTCATCCTCCTCTGTGACATCGTATCCTCCTCTGTGACATCACATGTCTCCTATGACATCACAGCTCCCCTGTGACATCACATCTTTCTGTGACATCACAGCTCCCTGTGACATCACAACCTCCTCTGTGACATCACATCCTTCCTGTGAAAATAAATCCTCCAGTGTGACATCGCATCCTCCTCTGGAACATCGCAAATCTGCTATGACGTCAAATCCTCCTGTGACATCACAGCTCCCTATGACATCACATCCTCCTCTGTGACATCGCATGTCTCCTGTGATATCACGTCCCCCCTGAGACATCACATCCAGCTCAGTGACATCACAGCACCCTCTGACATCACAGCTCTCGCCTGATATCACAACCTCCTCTGTGACATCACAGATCCCTGTGACATCACATCCTCCTCTGTGACATCTCATCCTCTTTTGTGACATCACAGCCCTCTGTGACATCGCATCCTCCTCTGTGACATCGCATATCTGCTATGACATCACATCCTCCTCTGTGACATCACAGTTCCCGCCGTGACATCGCATCCTCCTCTGTGACATCGCATGTCTCCTGTGACATCACAGCTCTCCTGAGACATCACAGCTCCCCTGTGACATCACATCCTCCTCTGTGTCATAACATAGTTTTCTGTGACATCACATCCTCATCTGTGACATCACATCCTCCTCTGTGACATCACATCCTCCTCTGTGACATCATATCCTTCCTGTGACATCACAGTTCTCCTATGGCATCACAGTTCCCCGAGACACAAGAGCACCCCTGTGACATCACATCCTCCTCTGTGACATCACATGTCTCCTATGACATCACATCCTTCTCTCTGACGGCGCATGTCTCCTATGACATCCCGCACCCCTCTGTCACATCACAACTCCCAGGTGACATCACATCCTCCTCTGTGACATCTCATCCTTCGTGTGACATCACATCCTCCTTTGTGACATCACATCCTCCTCTGTGACATCGCATGTCTGCTATGACATCACATCCTCTTCTGTGACATAACAGCTCCATGTGACGTCACATCGTCTTCTGTGACATCACAGCTCGCTCTGACATCACATCCTCCTCTGTGACATCGCATCCCACTCTGTGACATCGCATCCCCCTCTGTGACATCACATGCTCCTCTGTGACATCACAGCTCCCATGTGACATCACAGCTACCCTGTGACATCGCATCCTCCTCTGTGACATCGCATCCTCCTCTGTGACATCGCATCCTCCTCTCTGACATCATTTCCTTCCTGTGACATCGCTTGTCTCCTATGACATGACAGCTCCCCTGTGACATCACAGCTCCCTGTGACGTCACATCCTCCTCTGTGACATCACATTCTCCTCTGTGACATCACAGCTCTCCTTTGACATCACATCCTCCTCTGTGACATCACAGTTCCCTCCGTGACATCGCATCCTCCTCTGTGACATCGCATGTCTCCTATGACATCACAGCTCTCCTGAGACATCACAGCTCCCCTGTGACATCACATCCTCCTCTGTGTCATAACATAGTTTTCTGTGACATCACATCCTCATCTGTGACATCACATCCTACTCTGTGACAACGCATGTCTGCTATGACATCACATCCTCCTCTGTCACATAACATCCTTCCTGTGACATCACAGCTCCCCGATACACCACAGCTCCCCCGTGAAACCGCATCCTGCTCTGTGACATCACAGCCCCCTGGGACATCACATCCTCCTCTGTGACATCACATCCTTCCTGTGACATCACATCCTCCTCTGTGACATCACATCCCCCTCTGTGACATCGCATGTCTCCTATGACATCACATCCCCCTGTGACATTACAGCTCCCTATGACATCACAGCTCCCCGTGACACCACAGTTCCCTCTGGGACATCGCATCCTCCTCTGTGACATTTCATCTTCCTCTGTGACATCACAGCTCCCTGTGACATCACATCCTCCTCTGGGACATCACATCCCCCTCTGTGACATCACATCCTCCTCTGTCACATCATATCCTTCCTGTGACATCACAGTTCTCCTATGGCATCACAGTTCCCCGAGACACAAGAGCACCCCTGTGACATCACATCCTCCTCTGTGACATCACAGTTCCCTGTGACATCACATCCTCCTCTGTGACATCACATGTCTCCTATGACGTCACATCCTTCCCTCTGACGTCGCATGTCTCCTATGACATCAACATCCTTCTCTGACGTCGCATGTCGCCATATGACATCCCCAGCACCCCGCTGTCAAATCACCACTCCCAGGTGACATCCCATCCTCCTCGTGACATCGCATGTCCTCCTATGACATCACATCTCCTCGGGGATCATCACAGCTCCCCTGTGATATCACATCCCTCCTCTGTGACAATACTCCTCATCTGTGACCATCACATCATCCGCCTTGTGACAATCACATCCCCCTCTGTGAACCGATATCCCCTAGTGACATCAAATCCTCCGCTGTGACATCGCTGTCTCCTAATGACATCAACCACTCCCTGGGACATCACATCCTCCTTTGTGACATCACATCCTCCTCTGTGACATCACAGCTCCATGTGACATCACATCCTCCTCTGTGACATCTCATCCTTCCTGTGACATCACATCCTCCTTTGTGACATCACATCCTCCTCTGTGACATCGCATGTCTCCTATGACATCACATCCTCTTCTGTGACATCACAGATCCCTGTGATATCACATCCTCCTCTGTGAGATCACAGCTCCATGTGACGTCACATCGTCTTCTGTGACATCACAGCTCGCTCTGACATCAAATCCTCCTCTGTGACATCGCATCCCCCTCTGTGACATCGCATCCCCCTCTGTGACATCACATGCTCCTCTGTGACATCACAGCTCCCATGTGACATCACAGCTACCCTGTGACATCGCATCCTCCTCTGTGACATCGCATCCTCCTCTGTGACATCACATCCTCCTCTCTGACATCATTTCCTTCCTGTGACATCGCTTGTCTCCTATGACATTACAGCTCCCCTGTGACATCACATCCTCCTCTGTGACATCACAGCTCCATGTGACATCACATCCTCTTCTCTGAAATGCCATCCTCCTCTGTGACATCGCATCCTCCTCTGTGACATCGCATCCTCCCCTGTGACATCACATCCTCCTCTGTGACATCATTTCCTTCCTGTGACATAGCTTGTCTCCTATGACATGACAGCTCCCCTGTGACATCACAGCTCCCTGTGACGTCACATCCTCCTCTGTGACATCACATTCTCCTCTGTGACATCACAGCTCTCCTTTGACATCACATCCTCCTCTGTGACATCACAGCTCCTCTGTGACATTACAGCTCTCCTAGAACATCACAGCTCCCCTGTACACCCCAGCTCCCCTATAACATCAAATCCTCCTCTGTGACATCACAGCTCTCCTGTGTCATCACAGCTCCCCGTTACACCACCGTTCCCCTCTGACACCACATCCTCCTCTGTGACATCATAGCTCCCTGTGACATCACGTCATCCTCTGAGACATCACACCCTCCTCTGTGATATCACAGCTCCCCTGTGTCACCACAGCTCCCTGATACACCACCATTCACCTCGGACATCACATCCTCCTCTGTGACATCACAGCTCCCTGTGACATCACGTCATCCTCTGTGACATCACATCCTCCTCTGTGACATCACATGTCTCCTATGACATCACATCCTTCTCTCTGACGGCGCATGTCTCCTATGACATCCCGCACCCCTCTGTCACATCACAACTCCCAGGTGACATCACATCCTCCTCTGTGACATCTCATTCTTCGTGTGACATCACATCCTCCTTTGTGACATCACATCCTCCTCTGTGACATCGCATGTCTGCTATGACATCACATCCTCTTCTGTGACATAACAGCTCCATGTGACGTCACATCGTCTTCTGTGACATCACAGCTCGCTCTGACATCACATCCTCCTCTGTGACATCGCATCCCACTCTGTGACATCGCATCCCCCTCTGTGACATCACATGCTCCTCTGTGACATCACAGCTCCCATGTGACATCACAGCTACCCTGTGACATCGCATCCTCCTCTGTGACATCGCATCCTCCTCTGTGACATCGCATCCTCCTCTCTGACATCATTTCCTTCCTGTGACATCGCCTGTCTCCTATGACATGACAGCTCCCCTGTGACATCACAGCTCCCTGTGACGTCACATCCTCCTCTGTGGACATCAACATTCGCCTCTGTGACATCACAGCTCCGCCTTTGACCAGCACATCCTCTCTGTGCATCACAGTTCCCTCCGTGACCATCGCAATCCTCCTCTGGTGACATAGCATGTCTCCTATGACATCAACAGCGCTCCTGAGACTCACAGCTCCCCTGTGACAATCAATCCGTCCTCTGTGCATAACATAGTGTTCTGTACTCACACATCCTCCCATCTGGACATCACATCTACTCTGTGACCAACGCATGTCTGCTGATGACATCACATCCCGCCTCTGTCACATCACATCCTTTTCTGTGACATCACAGCTCCCCGATACACCACAGCTCCCCCGTGAAACCGCATCCCGCTCTGTGACATCACAGCCCCCTGGGACATCACATCCTCCTCTGTGACATCACATCCTTCCTGTGACATCACATCCTCCTCTGTGACATCACATCCCCCTCTGTGACATCGCATGTCTCCTATGACGTCACATCCCCCTGTGACATTACAGCTCCCTATGACATCACAGCTCCCCGTGACACCACAGTTCCCTCTGGGACATCGCATCCTCCTGTGTGACATTTCATCTTCCTCTGTGACATCACAGCTCCCTGTGACATCACATCCTCCTCTGGGACATCACATCCCCCTCTGTGACATCACATCCTCCTCTGTCACATCATGTCCTTCCTGTGACATCACAGTTCTCCTATGGCATCACAGTTCCCCGAGACACAAGAGCACCCCTGTGACATCACATCCTCCCCTATGACATCACAGCTCCCTGTGACACCACAGCTCCCTGTGACGTCACATCCTCCTCTGTGACATCACAGCTTCCTTGTGACATCGCATGTCC
>NW_024104055.1:0-9683 GCF_003945595.2 Pipra filicauda | reverse complement strand
AGACATGTCATAATGGTGCAGGCCTCCTCATGGCACTGACCTCATAAAGCCCAGACATGTCATAATGGAGCAGGCCTCATTTACCACACCGACGTCATAAAGCCCAGGGACGTCGTAATGGTGCAGGCCTCATCATCACAGTGACCTCATAAAACCCAGTCATGTCATAATGGTGCAGGCCTCATCATCACAGTGAGTTCATAAAGACTAGACACCTCATAATGGTGCAGGCCTCATCATCACAATGACCTCATAAAGCCCAGGCATGTCATAATGGTGCAGGTCTCATCATCACAGTAACGCCATAAAGCCCAGATTCCACATAATGGTGCAGGCCTCATCTTCACATTGACCTCATAAAGCCCAGATATGTCATATTGGTGCAGGCCTCATCATCACACTGACCTCAAATAGACCAGACACCTCATAATGGTGCAGGCCACATCATCACGCTAACCTCATAAAGCCCAGGCACGTCATTATGGTGCAGGCCTCATCATGGCACTGACCTCATAAAGCTCAGACATGTCATAAGGTTGCAGACCTCATCATCACACTGACCTCATAAAGCCCAGACATGTTATAATGGCTCATGCGTCACCATGACACTGACCTCATATAGCCCAGACATGTCATAATGGTTTAGGTCTCGTCATGGCACTGACCTCATAAAGCCCAGACACCACATAATGGTGCAGGCCTCATAATCCCAGTGACTTCAAAAAGACCAGACACCTAATAATGGTGCAGGCCTCATCATCACAGTGACCTCATAAAGCCCAGACACGACATTATGGTGCAGGCTTCATCATGGCACTGACCACATAAAGCCCAGATATGTTATAATGGTGCAGCCCTCATCATCACAGTGACCTCATAAAGCCCAGACATGTCATAATGGTGCAGGTCTCATCACGACACTCATTTGATAAAGCCCAGACATGTCATAATGGTGCAGGCCTCCTCATGGCACTGACCTCGTAAAGCCCAGACATGTCAGAATGGAGCAGGCCTCATTACCACACTGACGTCATAAAGCCCAGGGACGTCGTAATGGTGCAGGCCTCATCATCACAGTGACCTCATAAAGCCAGGTCATGTCATAATGGCGCAGGCCTCATCATCACAGTGAGTTCATAAAGTCTAGACACGTCATAATGGTGCAGGCCTCATCATCACAGTGACCTCATAAAGCCCAGATATGTCATAATGGTGCAGGCCTCATCATCACACTGACCTCATAAAGCCCAGGCATGTCATAATGGTGCAGGTCTCATCATCACAGAGACGTCATAAAGCCCAGATTCCACATAATAGTGCAGGCCTCATCTTCACATTGACATCATAAAGCCCACATATGTCATATTGGTGCAGGCCTCATCATCACAGTGACCTCAAACAGACCAGACACCTCATAATGGTGCAGGCCACATCATCAAACTGACCTCATAAAGACCAGGCACGCCATTATGGTGCAGGCCTCATCATGGCACTGACCTCATAAAGACCAGACATGTCATAATGGTGCAGGCGTCATCATGGCACTGACCTCATAAAACCCAGACATGTCATAATGGTGCAGGCCTCATCATCACAGTGACCTCAAAAAGACCAGACACCTCATAATGGTGCAGGCCTCAACATCCCAGTGACCTCATAAAGCCCAGACATGTCATAATGGTGCAGGCCTCATCATCACACTGACCTCATAAAGCCAAGACATGTCATAAGGGTGCAGGTATCATCATCACACTAACCTCATAAAACCCAGTCATGTCATAATAGTGCAGGCTTCCTCATGGCACAGACCTCATAAAGCCCAGACATATCATAATGGTGCAGGCCTCGTCATGGCACTGACCTCATAAAGCCCAGACATGTCATAATGGTGCAGGTCTCATCCTCACAGTGACCTCATAAAGCCCAGACACCTCATAATGGTGCAGGTTTCATCATCAAACTGACCTCATCAAGCCCAGACATGTCATAATGGTGCAGGCCTCATCATCACACTAACCTCATAAAGCCCAGACATGTCATAGAGGTGCAGGCTGCATCATCACACTCACCTCATAAAACCCAGACATGTCATAATAGTGCAGGGTTCCTCATGGTACAGACCTCATAAAGTCCAGACATGTCATAATGGCGCAGGCCTCCTCATGGCACTGACCTCATAAAGCCCAGACATGTCATAATGGTGCCGGTCTCATCACGACACTGATTTGATAAAGCCCAGACATGTCATAATGGTGCAGGCCTCCTCATGGCGCTGACCTCATAAAGCCCAGACATGTCATAATGGAGCAGGACTCATTACCACACTGACGTCATAAAGCCCAGGGACGTCGTAATGGTGCAGGCCTCATAATCACAGTGACCTCATAAAGCCCAGTCATGTCATAATGGCGCAGGCCTCATCATCACAGTGAGTTCATAAAGCCTAGACACCTCATAATGGTGCTGGCCTCATCATCACAGTGACTTCATAAAGCCCAGATATGTTATAATGGTGCAGGCCTCATCATCACACTGACCTCATAAAGCCCAGGCATGTCATAATGGTGCAGGTCTCATCATCACAGAGACGTCATAAAGCCCAGATTCCACATAATACTGCAGGCCTCATCTTCACATTGACATCATAAAGCCCACATATGTCATATTGGTGCAGGTCTCATCATCACAGTGACCTCAAACAGACCAGACACCTCATAATGGTGCAGGCCACATCATCACACTGACCTCATAAAGCCCAGGCACGCCATTATGGTGCAGGCCTCATCATGGCACTGACCTCATAAAGCCCAGACATGTCAGAATGGTGCAGGCCTCATCATCACACTGACATCAAAAAGACCAGACACCTCATAATGGTGCAGGCCTCAACATCACAGTGACCTCATAAAGCCCAGACATGTCATAATGGTGCAGGCCTCATCATCACACTGACCTCATAAAGCCCAGACATGTCAAAAGGGTGCAGGCATCATCATCACACTGACCTCATAAAGCCCAGTCATGTCATAATAGTGCAGGTTTCCTCATGGCACAGACCTCATAAATACCAGACATATCATAATGGTGCAGGCCTCGTCATGGCACTGACCTCATAAAGCCCAGACATGTCATAATGGTGCAGGCCTCATCATCACACTGACCTCATAAAGCCCAGACATGTCATAATGGTGCAGGTTTCATCATCAAACTGACCTCATCAAGCCCAGAAATGTCATAATGGTGCAGGTCTCGTCATGGCACTGACCTCATAAAGCCCAGTGACGTCGTAATGGTGCAGGCCTCATCATCACAGTGACCTCATAAAGCCCAGACATGTCATAGAGGTGCAGGATGCATCATCACACTCACCTCATAAAACCCAGACATGTCATAATAGTGCAGGGTTCCTCATGGTACAGAACTCATAAAGTCCAGACACGTCATATTGGTGCAGATCTCATCATCACAGTGACCTCATCAAGCCCAGACATGTCATAATGGTGCAGGCCTCCTCATGGCACTGGCCTCATAAAGCCCAGACATGTCAGAATGGTGCAGGCCTCATCATCACACTGACATCATAAAGCCCAGCCAACACATAATGGTGCAGGCCTCGTAATCACAATTTCCTCATAAGGCCCAGACATGTCATAATGGTGCAGGCAGCATCATCACAGTGACCTCATAAAGCCCAGACACGTCATTATGGTGCGGGTCTCATCATGGCACTGACGTCATAAAGCCCAGACATGTCATAATGGTGCAGACCTCATCATCACAGTGACCTCATAAAGCCCAGACATGTCCTAAATGTGTCCGGCCTCTTCCATCACAGTTGACCTCCTAAAGCCCCGACATGTTATAATGGTGCAGGCGTCACCATGGCACTGACCTCATAGAGCTCAGACATGTCATCATGGTGCAGGTCTCATCATCACAGTGACCTCATAAAGCTCAGACATGTCATAAGGGTGCAGACCTCATCATCACACTGACCTCATAAAGCCCACACATGTTATAATGGTGCAGGCGTCACCATGGCATTGACCTCATATAGCCCAGGAATGTCATAATGGTTTTAGGTCTCCTCATCGGCACTGACCTCATAAAGCCCAGGACACCACTAATGGTGCAGGCCTCATAATCCCAGTGACCTCAAAAAGACCAGACACCTCATAATGGTGCAGGCCACATCATGGCACTGACCTCGTAAAGCCCAGATATGTTATAATGGTGCAGCCCTCATCATCACAGTGACCTCATAAAGTCCAGACATGTCATAATGGTGCAGGTCTCATCACGACACTCATTTGATAAAGCCCAGACATGTCATAATGGTGCAGGCCTCCTCATGGCACTGACCTTATAAAGCCCAGACATGTCATAATGGAGCAGGCCTCATTACCACACTGACGTCATAAAGCCCAGGGACGTCGTAATGGTGCAGGCCTCATCATCACAGTGACCTCATAAAGCCCAGTCATGTCATAATGGCGCAGACCTAATCGTCACAGTGAGTTCATAAAGCCTAGATACCTCATAATGGTGCAGGCCTCATCATCACAGTGACCTCATAAAGCCCAGATATGTCATAATGGTGCAGGCCTCATCATCACACTGACCTCATAAAGCCCAGGCATGTCATAATGGTGCAGGTCTCATCATCACAGAGACGTCATAAAGCCCAGATTTCACATAATAGTGCAGGCCTCATCTTCACATTGACATCATAAAGCCCAGATATGTCATATTGGTGCAGGCCTCATCATCACAGTGACCTCAAAAAGACCAGACACCTCATAATGGTGCAGGCCACATCATTACACTGATCTCATAAAGCCCAGGCACGTCATTATGGTGCAGGCCTCATCATGGCACTGACCTCATAAAGCCCAGACATGTCATAATGGTGCAGGCGTCATCATGGCACTGACCTCATAAAACCCAGACATGTCATAATGGTGCAGGCCTCATCCTCACCGTGACCTCAACAAGAACCAGACACCTTCATAATGGTGCCGCCGTCAAAACCTTTTCCAGTGGACCTCATAAAGCCCCAGACAGTTCATAATGTTGCAGGCCTCCTCATCACACTGACCTCATAACGCCAAGACATGTCATAAGGGTGCAGGGCATCATCATCACACTCACCTCATAACAACCCAGTCCCCCATTTTCCTAATAGTGCAGCTTCCTATGGCACAGACCTCATAAAAGCCCAGTGACTATCATAATGGATGCAGGCCTCCCCTCATTGCACTGACCTCAAAAAGCCCAGACATTCATAATGGTGCAGGGCTCTCATCACACTGACCTCATAAAAGCCCAGACATGTCATAATTGGTGCAGGTTTCCATCATCAAATGACCTATCAAGCCCCGACATGTCATTATGGTGCAGGCCTCATCATGGCACTGACCTCATAAAGACCAGACATGTCATAATGGTGCAGGCCTCATCATCACACTAACCTCATAAAGCCCAGACATGTCATATAGGTGCAGGTTGCATCATCACACTCACCTCATAAAACCCAGACATGTCATAATAGTGCAGGGTTCCTCATGGTACAGACCTCATAAAGTCCAGACACGTCATAATGGTGCAGGCCTCATGACCACACTGACGTCATAAAGCCCAGACATGACATATTGGTGCAGACCTCATCATCACAGTGACCTCATCAAGCCCAGACATGTCATAATGGCGCAGGCCTCCTCATGGCACTGACCTCATAAAGCCCAGACATGTCATAATGGTGCCGGTCTCATCACGACACTGATTTGATAAAACCCAGACATGTCATAATGGTGCAGGCCTCCTCATGGCACTGACCTCATAAAGCCCAGACATGTCATAATGGAGCAGGACTCATTACCACACTGACGTCATAAAGCCCAGGGACGTCGTAATGGTGCAGGCCTCATAATCACAGTGACCTCATAAAGCCCAGTCATGTCATAATGGCGCAGGCCTCATCATCACAGTGAGTTCATAAAGCCTAGACACCTCATAATGGTGCTGGCCTCATCATCACAGTGACTTCATAAAGCCCAGATATGTTATAATGGTGCAGGCCTCATCATCACACTGACCTCATAAAGCCCAGGCATGTCATAATGGTGCAGGTCTCATCATCACAGAGACGTCATAAAGCCCAGATTCCACATAATACTGCAGGCCTCATCTTCACATTGACATCATAAAGCCCACATATGTCATATTGGTGCAGGCCTCATCATCACAGTGACCTCAAACAGACCAGACACCTCATAATGGTGCAGGCCACATCATCACACTGACCTCATAAAGCCCAGGCACGCCATTATGGTGCAGGTCTCATCATGGCACTGACCTCATAAAGCCCAGACATGTCAGAATGGTGCAGGCCTCATCATCACACTGACATCAAAAAGACCAGACACCTAATAATGGTGCAGGCCTCAACATCACAGTGACCTCATAAAGCCCAGACATGTCATAATGGTGCAGGCCTCATCATCACACTGACCTCATAAAGCCCAGACATGTCATAATAGTGCAGGTTTCCTCATGGCACAGACCTCATAAATACCAGACATATCATAATGGTGCAGGCCTCGTCATGGCACTGACCTCATAAAGCCCAGACATGTCATAATGGTGCAGGCCTCATCATCACACTGACCTCATAAAGCCCAGACATGTCATAATGGTGCAGGTTTCATCATCAAACTGACCTCATCAAGCCCAGAAATGTCATAATGGTGCAGGTCTCGTCATGGCACTGACCTCATAAAGCCCAGACATGTCATAATGGTGCAGGCCTCATCATCACACTAACCTCATAAAGCCCAGACATGTCATATAGGTGCAGGTGCATCATCACACTCACCTCATAAAACCCAGACATGTCATAATAGTGCAGGGTTCCTCATGGTACAGACCTCATAAAGTCCAGACACGTCATAATGGTGCAGGCCTCATGACCACACTGACGTCATAAAGCCCAGACACGTCATATTGGTGCAGACCTCATCATCACAGTGACCTCATCAAGCCCAGACATGTCATAATGGTGCAGGCCTCCTCATGGCACTGACCTCATAAAGCCCAGACATGTCAGAATGGTGCAGGCCTCATCATCACACTGACATCATAAAGCCCAGCCAACACATAATGGTGCAGGCCTCATAATCACAGTTTCCTCATAAGGCCCAGACATGACATAATGGTGCAGGTCTCATCATCACAGTGACCTGATTAAGCCCAGACACGTCATTATGGTGCGGGTCTCATCATGGCACTGACGTCATAAAGCCCAGACATGTCATAATGGTACAGACCTCATCATCACAGTGACCTCATAAAGCCCAGACATGTCATAATGGTGCAGGCCTCTTCATCACAGTGACCTCATAAAGCCCAGACATGTTATAATGGTGCAGGCGTCACCATGGCACTGACCTCATAGAGCTCAGACATGTCATCATGGTGCAGGTCTCATCATCACAGTGACCTCATAAAGCTCAGACATGTCATAAGGGTGCAGACCTCATCATCACACTGACCTCATAAAGCCCAGACATGTTATAATGGTGCAGGCGTCACCATGGCACTGACCTCATATAGCCCAGACATGTCATAATGGCTTAGGTCTCCTCATGGCACTGACCTCATAAAGCCCAGACACCACATAATGGTGCAGGTCTCATAATCCCAGTGACCTCAAAAAGACCAGACACCTCATAATGGTGCAGGCCTCATCATGGCAAACTGGACCTCGTAAAGCCCGATATCGTTATCCTGGTGCAGCCCTATCCATCACAGGACCTTCTTAAATGTCCAGACATGTCATACTGGTTGCAGGTCTATCACGACACTGATTGATAAAGCCCCGTGACATGTCATACATGGTGGCAGGCCTCTCATGGCACTGACCTTATAAAAGGCCCAGACATGTCAAATGAGCAGGCCTCATTACCACACGGCGTCCATTCAAGGCCCAGGGACGTCGAATGGTGGCAGGTCTCATCCTCAACAGTGACCTCATTAAAGTGCCCATATTATGTCATTATGGTGCAGGCCTCATTAAATATTTCACACTAACAAATCATTTTCCCTCCAACCACAACCTTTTTTTTGCAACCACACCACCACCCAACCCACCACTGACCTCATAAAGTCCAGACATGTCATAATGGTGCAGGCCTCATCATCACAGTGACGCCGTAAAGCCCAGATTCCACATAATGGTGCAGGCGTCATCATCACATTGACCTCATAAAGCCCAGATATGTCATATTGGTGCAGGCCTCATCATCACACTGACCTCAAAAAGACCAGACACCTCATAATGGTGCAGGCCACATCATCACACTGACCTCATAAAGCCCAGGAACGTCATTATGGTGCAGGCTTCATCATGGCACTGACCTCATAAAGACCAGACATGTCATAATGATGCAGGCCTCATCATCACACTAACCTCATAAAGCCCAGACATGTCATATAGGTGCAGGTTGCATCATCACACTCACCTCATAAAACCCAGACATGTCATAATAGTGCAGGGTTCCTCATGGTACAGACCTCATAAATCCAGACACGTCATAATGGTGCAGGCCTCATGACCACACTGACGTCATAAAGCCCAGACACGTCATATTGGTGCAGACCTCATCATAACAGTGACCTCATAAAGCACAGACATGTCATAATGGTGCAGGCCTCCTCATGGCACTGACCTCATAAAGCCCAGACATGTCATAATGGAGCAGGCCTCATTACCACACCGATGTCATAAAGTCCAGGGACGTCGTAATGGTGCAGGCCTCATCATCACAGTGACCTCATAAAGCCCAGTCATGTCATAATGGCGCAGGCCTCATCATCACAGTGAGTTCATAAAGCCTAGACACCTCATAATGGTGCAGGCCTCATCATCACACTGACCTCATAAAGCCCAGATATGTCATAATGGTGCAGGACTCATCATCACACTGACCTCATAAAGTCCAGACATGTCATAATGGTGCAGGTCTCATCATCACAGTGACGCCATAAAGCCCAGATTCCACATAATGGTGCAGGCCTCATCTTCACATTGACCTCATAAAGCCCAGATATGTCATATTGGTGCAGGCCTCATCATCACACTGACCTCAAATAGACCAGACACCTCATAATGGTGCAGGCCACATCATCACGCTAACCTCATAAAGCCCAGGCACGTCATTATGGTGCAGGCCTCATCATGGCACTGACCTCATAAAGCTCAGACATGTCATAAGGTTGCAGACCTCATCATCACACTGACCTCATAAAGCCCAGACATGTTATAATGGCTCATGCGTCACCATGGCACTGACCTCATATAGCCCAGACATGTCATAATGGTTTAGGTCTCGTCATGGCACTGACCTCATAAAGCCCAGACACCACATAATGGTGCAGGCCTCATAATCCCAGTGACTTCAAAAAGACCAGACACCTAATAATGGTGCAGGCCTCATCATCACAGTGACCTCATAAAGCCCAGACACGACATTATGGTGCAGGCTTCATCATGGCACTGACCACATAAAGCCCAGATATGTTATAATGGTGCAGCCCTCATCATCACAGTGACCTCATAAAGCCCAGACATGTCATAATGGTGCAGGTCTCATCACGACACTCATTTGATAAAGCCCAGACATGTC
>NW_024104054.1:0-9689 GCF_003945595.2 Pipra filicauda | reverse complement strand
CGTCGCTCGCCCTCAGCACCAGCTCGTGGAACGCCGCCTCCTCCCGGTCCAGCGCCTTCGCCAGCACCAGCTCGGGACGCTGATCCCCGCCGGGGCCCGTCTGCACGGCCAGCGAGAAGTGCTCGTCGCCGCTCAGCTCGTAGCGCTGCAGGGAATTCCGTCCAGAGTCCGGATCGTGAGCTCTGGCAAGAGGAAACCGGGACCCCGGGGCTGTCGTTTCGCTCATTCGGAGTTCAGTTTCTGCCTCTCGGAAGCTGGGGGTGTTGTCATTAATGTCCGTGATTTCTACTTCGATTTTATCAAACTTCATTTCCGCCTCCACTATCAGCTCACAGCGCAGCACGCATTGCTCCGCCAACCGGCAAAGCTGCTCTCTGTCGATCCTCTCGGCTGTCACTAAATGTCCCGTCTTCCCATGCAGAGCGAAATACTGCGTCCTGCCTTTGTCCAAGAGGCGGACACCGCGATCGCTGAGCGCCGGCAGCTGCAGCCCCAGGTCTTTGGCCACGTCGCCCACGAACGAGCCCTTGGGCATCTCCTCGGGCACCGAGTAGCGCAGCTGCCCCCACGCCGCCTCCCAGGCCGCCAGCAGGACGCCCCACAGCAGCACTCGCTGCCGCCGGCCCCAGCGCCTCCCCGCCGCGCACATCTCCGCCGCCGCACCGCCGGCACCGCAACACCGCCGGCAGATCCCGGCCACCGATCGCCGATCCGGCTCCCGCTCCGGCTACGACTTGCCGCTCCCAGCCTCCGCCGCTCGCCCCTCCGCCTCGCTGTATCTCGGATCCACACTGCGAGGACGATCGAAAACAGACTTCTTCCCGACCCAGGAATCCAGCGATCCAGCGATCGAGCCGGGCCGCAGCGGGCGGGGCTGCAGCGCTCCGACCTTCCTCTCGCTCCTCTCGGTCAACAGCGGCGCCCGCAGCCTCCTCCCGGCACTGCACGCACCGAGCGCCAACGAGAGACGGTACATTCTCCATGTAAATGTCGGGTCCAGTACAGCGGAAACCTGGCGTTATGTTCTTTCTACCGCACGGGAAAATATTCATGTGATTGTGATAATCTATATATACAAAGATCTCTTAATACAGCGTGCACAGTATTACGAATCTACTCTTCTAAGGTAAGAAAGCACAGTATCTTCCCTGCAACTGCACAGCTTTTTATGTCATTCGTTCTCTGTTTTTCCTCACTGAGCGTCAACACTCGAACACCTCCAGCCACAGTAGATTCCCAGACTCAGAATAATTGCACATAGCAGCGACGAAGATTCCTCCCCAGAAGCAACCATTCTAGGGACTACCCTTGCCTCGGTGCTTTTTTACTTTTCACTTGCACATCCGAGGCTGCTCTGAACCAGCCTGCATTGCTCTCCTCCAAACAGTACTTCCCAATTTTTTATTGCACCCTAAACATAAGGCCCTGCTTTCGCATACAGCTTAGTGCTCCATTCTTGATCACAGCCTTAGCGAGAGATGCTATCAAGCAAGGAAGGTGTAAACTTGGTGACAAAAAAAGATGAAAATGAAACAGGTTAGAACCAAAGAAAGCAGGCAACAAACAAACCAAAGACAGAACATGGGAATTTGTTTCTTAGATCACATTCAATCTCTGTAGAAAAGGCAGCTGAGGAACGGTAAATAAGAAGGAACCACCAAACTCTGAATGAGAAAAAATCGCAAAAAGAGAACAAAGAAATAAAGCTCTGATAAAATACTGATCTCATCATAGCTTGCCATTTCTGTAGTCCACTTACACCAAAAAATGGGACGGCGCAGGGTGGAAGGTAGGCATATTCCTTAGGGAAGAACAGCTGTCCCTTCCTCTAGCAAGTTTCCTTAACATTCCGAAATAACAAACGAACAGGTCAGTACATCTACACGGTAAGGAAGGATCAGGAAGGTAAAATCTCATTATTGAGCGTCAATCGCATTGCCAACTCCACCATGCGGAATTAGCAGATCGCTTTCTAACATTTAAGTATCCACCTTCACCGGGACTAACCCATAATATTTCACACAACAAGGTTTGCAGAAAAACCGGAGCACTTGAACGAAGAAGTGCTGTCGCTCCATTACTGCTCTGAGAGGAAAATTAATAAAAGCAAAACTGAAAGCAGAAAATTCCAAGTCATGTACTGTTTTATGCAGTATAAGTTGATCGACAACAACCTCCCAACTGAGCCGAAATCTGTGACAGCTCATGAGGCAGGAAGTGCCGGTTGGCAACGCCTGATGCCTAAAAATGAGGCAGAGTTATTACCCGCGTCTGTGGAAACAGCGACGGCACTAATTGCACCCGAACAGATACAAACCCCAAGAGCCCACTGCCACATGCATACCCTTAGGAAAACCTCAGAGAGAAGGCGTGAAGGGGCTTACTGACCTGCGGTGCGTCGGTGTCGGCGGGCGGATCTCCCAGGACGGCGCTGCTGCTCGGGCTCGGTTTCTCGCAGGGCTCCCCGGCCACAAGCTCCTCCGCGGGCACGATGGGCAGCGGCGGCGGCGGCCAAGCGGCCTCGGCGGCCAAGCGGGGCGGCGCCGCCACGCACAGGTTGTAGGAGTAGGGCAAGGTGCCCTCGCAGAAGTCGGCCGGGAAGGCGGCGCCGGCCAGCGACAAGCGCTGCGCGCCCAGGCAGCGCAGCACGCCGGGCGGCCCGGCCCGCCGCAGCCGCGCCAGCACGGCCAGCGCCACGCTCAGCACCAACAGCGCCGACAGCAGCGCCAGCGCCAGCACCAGATAGAACTGCAGCTCGCCCGCCGCCTCGGCGCCCGCCGCCCGCTCGCTCAGCTCCGGCAGCGCCTCCTGCAAGCTCTCGGCCAGCACCACGTGCAGCGTGGCCGTGGCCGACAGCGCCGGCTCGCCGTGGTCCTTCACCACGGCCACCACGCGCTGCTTGGCCGCGTCCCTCTCCGACACGGCCCGCGCCGTGCGCACCTCGCCGCTCTGCAGCCCCACGCGGAACAGCGCCGGCTCCGACGCCTGCACCAGCTCGTACGACAGCCACGCGTTGCGCCCCGCGTCCGCGTCCACCGCCACCACCTTGCCCACCAGGTACCCGGACGACGCCGAACGCGGCACCACCTCGAAAGCCGAACCCACCGAGCCCGGGGCCGACGCCGCTCCCGACGCCGCCGGCGGGGGCGGGTAGAGCACCCGCGGCGCGTTGTCGTTCTGGTCGAGCACGAAGACGCGCACCGTGGCCGTCGAGCTGCGCGCCGGCGACCCGCCGTCCTGCGCCCGCACGGCCACCAAGAACTCGCGGCACTGCTCGTAGTCCAACGAGCGCTGCGCGTACACCGCGCCGCTCCGCGCCTCCACCGACACCAGCGGCGCCGCGCCCGCCGCGCCCGCGCTGCCGCCCGACAGCCAGTAGCTCACGCGCCCGTTCGCGCCCGCGTCCAAGTCCCGAGCCACAACGCGCAACACCAGCGCGCCCACCGCGTTGTTCTCCCGCACGTACGCGCTGTACGACGCCTCCTCGAACACCGGCGCGTTGTCGTTCACGTCCGACACCTCCAGCAACAGCTCCGCGCTGCTCCACAGAGCCGGGCTGCCCCGGTCCCGGGCCACCACCGTCACGCGGTGCTCGGACGCCTGCTCGCGGTCCAGCGCGCTCGCCGTCACCACTTTGTAAGAGCCGCCCGACGACGCCACGATCGACAGCGGCGCCTCTCCCGACAGCTCGCACGACACCTCACCGTTCTCGCCGGAGTCCGGGTCATGGACGTTCAGCAGGGCCACCACAGTGCCGACCGGTGCGTCTTCAGGTACGGGGCTCGACAGTGACAGAATGGTGATTTCGGGTGTGTTGTCGTTCTCGTCTGTGACGTCTATCTGAACTTCACAGTAACCAATGAGTCCGCCCCCGTCCCTCGCTTCTAGAGCGAACCTGTATATATTCGTCTCCTCGAAATCGAGGGGCCTCTCGGTGCTGATCTCACCGCTCTCTTTGTCGATAGAGAACAACTCGCGGATCCCGGCCGGGACGTTGACAAAGGAGTAGGAGACCCGCCCATTGGACCCCGCATCTGCATCTGTGGCCCGCACCTGCAGCACCAGCGAACCTGCCGGCAAATTCTCAGCCACTCGAGCCTCGTAGACGTTTTTGCTGAACACGGGCGGGTTGTCATTTAAGTCCGTCACGTTGACCCGAACCTGGACAGTCCCGGACCTCGCTGGGTCCCCGCCGTCCACTGCCGTCAGCACCAGCTCAAAGGAGCTCTGCTTCTCTCTGTCCAACGCTCTCTCCAGCATTAATTCCGGCTGCATTTTTCCACTCGTGATCTCTTTCAAGGCCAGACTGAAGGACGGGTTGCTGGTGAGTTGATAAGTAATCAGGGAATTACTTCCCACGTCCGCATCTTGGGCCATCTCCAGAGGAAAACGAGCACCTGGAACCGTCCATTCACCGATCTCGAGGTCCAGGGCATCCTTGCTGAAGACCGGGGAGTTGTCATTCACGTCCTCAATGGCCACTTCGACACGGAAGACGTTGAGCGGGTTGTGCACCAGCGCCTCAAAGCTGACCGAGCAGGACGCCAACTTGCCGCACAGCTCCTCCCGGTCCAGCCTCTCGCTCACGTACAGGTTCCCGTTCTCCTCGCTCACCGAGAAGTATTTCAGCTGCTTTTTGCCGGCAGACGCCACCCGCAGCTTGCGCGCCGGCAGCTCGTCGGCGCTGAGCCCCAGGTCCCGGGCCAGCGGCCCCACCAGCGAGCCTCTGGGCAGCTCCTCGGCCATGGAGTAGCGGAGCCGCTCCGCCGCCGCCCGCCAGCACAGCCACAGCAGCACAGCGCCCAGCACCGCCGCTCGCCCGCCGCCCGGCCCGCCGCTCGGCCTCCGCCCGCCCGACATCGCCCACAGCGCTCGCTCGCCGAGCTCGCCAGGCTCCTGCCGCCGCCCCGCCTCCCTCGCAGCCGCTCGGCGCAGCCACAGCAGCGCTCGACAAAGCAAACCCGGACCGCCGCCGCCTCCCACTCGCACGCCTCTGCTGCCCGCGCCGCCTCTCGCCTCTGCTGCCCGTGCCGCTGCCGCTCTGGCCCGCACTGCCCGCCCGAGCCAGCAGCCTGCGGGGACAGCACGCACAGGCGGCGGCGGCGGCGGCTCCAGCAACGCTCGCCGGCGGCCCAACAGCGGCACCCGGAGGCGCCGACACAACACTGCAGCCGCCTCACGCCCGCGCTCGGCGGGGAACAACTTTGGCCCGGGATGGGGCTGCAGCGGCCCTGGGGTCTCTCTTCTGGTATTATCAGCAAGCGCCAAAGTACTCGCTTAATGCTAAGTAGGAACCCTAATGATTACAGCAGCTACTGCAGTCTAATACCGATTTTTTTTCTGTTGGTTTCTTTTGTAGCTGTAATAGACATATCAACCACTATTGCACCTTACCAAAGACTTTGGCATCTTGTGGTGTGCATTGGCACGAAACTTAAGAAGGAAATATTTCTTGCAGGGCAATTATGTGTTTCCAGATTGTTTCCCTCATGCACAGCCAGAGAACTGAAGCCAAAAGTAGATTGCTCACATGCTTTAGAAATCATGTGTTTCACTGGTACCTGAGATACCATTTCTCTAGCTTCTCTGAGTAGAGGGTGTAAGGCAAAAGCAGATTTATACAATGCTAAGACTTGAAGAGAAATGTGAAGCCTAAAGCAGTGGAACTGCACCCATGACACTGTACATACCTGGCACAGGAAAAGAAAGTACAAAGCAGTGTAAGCTCTTTGCCCTCTGTCCATACTTACACTCTGAATCTTCTTCCACCCATAAAACCTCCTGTGCTTTTGATGGAAACTCAAAAATCAGGCTTGTTTTAAGAACAGATTTCCCATTTCCATTGTTTTGATTTTGTGAACCTCCAGGCAAAAGTCCCATCACCTGGCCAGTCCATTGTAGGACCACAAAATCAGCCAAAAGATTTTCAGTGAATTCTGATTGTTCATACACAGATCCCAAACCTCCATCTGACCTCATCGGGGCAGATACTACAGTCCTGTGTTTTTCAGTTGCTTTACCAGAACTCTGCCTTAGAAACTCATCCCCATAGCACCTGAAAACTCATGGAGGCCTCAAGATGTAAGCTAAGCAAGCTGCAGTGATTTCAAAGGGCTAGTAGGTCTCTCCTGACTGGATTGAATGACTTTACTAAGCGTCAGAATAACAGAAATCCCTGGCACTTGCTAAATCAAATACCCTCCACTGCCACACATGGCACTGTTCATTCCCTACTGTGACACATCCAGGCTTGTGCCCTGTAGGAAATCATATAGAGAGGCACCTAAATGTGTGCCCCTCAGAGACTTAAGGATCCCCAAGTAAGTGGGCTTGGCCAGCAGCACTTCACAGTTACCCTCTTGGATTAAACAATGGGAAGGGCTGTGTGCAGGTTCTTCACAAGGTCCTCTCGCTCAATTCTGAGCATTTCTAATAAACAAAACCAAAAGCTCCAACTGAATCAAACCAGGTAAATACTGGACACCTGCAATGTACAGGTGCTTTGCCACATCTCTGCCTTCTAGATTCACTTCACTGAAGTCTGAATGTACAAGTGAGGCCCTCAAATCTTACACTTGTACAGTAGTGGGTTTCCTTTCTGCAAATTTAGCTGTTCTTGTCAATTTTCTACTTCATGGTATGTTAATCTCCTGGGAATAAGAAGCTGCAAGGGCCTTATCAAAGGCCTTTGAGCTGAATAGAAGTACTTAGGAGAGACCCTGTAATAACTTCTGCTTCAGATTCCTCACACACAACACTGTCTTCATTTGGGTCTCAACCAAAGTCACTGTTTGCTGCAAAAGAGCCCTCACAAGTGGGAAACATGAACCATGATCTTCCAGGAAACAAAGCCTGAAGTAAGATCCAAGGTGGAAAATGCAAACACCACTTTTATGAACTTCTTATCAAAAAGTAACTTAGATATGTAGATGGAGAAAGGACTTCTCACAGAAGGAATTCCACCCCTCTGTTGTTTTTCTCCTCACTCTCCAACCCTACACAACTTGCAGCTTTGATTTTGACATTCAGAATTTCCCAAAACCTCTTCTAGAGGATAATGCATCACAACCATACAAAGAAGGGAAATACACTTCCATCATTCTGAGAAGAAACATCATTTTTCAAATGCAGAGGAATGACAAATGGACAAATTAAAAGAGGAATGGCCATTGGACAGAGACTGCTTCATCAAACTATGCACTTGGGGGGAATCTCTGCAACTCTTTGATCACATTCCCTGATCCACAAAGATGTGACTTCTTCTTAGGTCATCTTTGCATCTGCTAACCCATGACAAAATTAGAACACAGATGTACCCTCTCCTATCTCCTGCTTCCTCACTAGCTGTAACATGACAAGGAGAAAAAGTCAGACAAGCCATGAAAGGAAGCATAAACTCACTAGGCAGGCATGGAAAGTCATCCCTGAGAGCAGCAGGAACCCATTGAGGACTCAAGCTGTAAATGTCACCCCCTGAAGTCTTACTCCAGACAACAAAGATGATTTCATTTTATATAAATAAGTTAACTATTTAATATAGTCAACAGCTCTCATCAGTTTTCCTACCGTGTGGCCTGCTCACCTCTCACAAACATGAAGCCCTATATTTAAAGGTCTTATTGTGGGCCTCTTTCTCACCCTGTCTTCAGAGAAAGCATAACAGATTCTCTTTAAGATTCTATTTCTACTTCTTCACATATAAAAAATTAACTTGGGTGGTTGAAATAAGTATTTGCTGCTAAACAACACCCACAGTTTCAAATGAAAAAGTACTGATCAGAAATGGGGGAAAGGAACCACGACCTTCCAGGAAAGAAAGGTCTGAGCCAAAGTGTAGTTACAACTATGAAGAAACTCTACATCACAAAGTCACAAGGAAGATGTAATTTTGAATGAAGAGGTTTCACAGAGCAGCAGAGTGACATAGTGAGCATCAACTCAGGCCTTTCCCACTGTGTGTAAATTTGACTGTGAGCCAACCACTTCATCCCATAAATAATGAGCTGTCCTTGAGCTCTTCATGCGAGGCATCAAGACTGTATGGCAATGATCTCCCATTGAAGTGGGATGGCTCACAAGGTTGCTCCTCAAGGCTGAAAGCCCTTTTACCAATGACAGAGTCCAATTTCACCTCTCCCTGAAGTTTAGCTGGACTGCCTGCCAGGTGACTCTCTCCTTCAGCAGGCACATCTCTCGGGGTTAGAAAGTCCTTAGGTGAGACTAAGACATCTATCCTTACCCAAGGCACTGACAATCCTTACCCAAGGCACTGACAATCCTCACCTGCAACAGATCTTTACTAAGTGGATGGAAACTAAACACAAATTAAATGCATGCAGCTAATTCCATTAAATACAAACCATTGTCCAAGTCTAAAACTAAGATTGGACCTGACTGTACCCAAGTTACATCAGCAGGTTAGGTAGCAGGAATGTCCACTCTGAAACTTGTGACTCAGCATGAGGAACTCCCTCACTCGTTTCAATCTCCAGTCTCTGTGTAAATAATTCCAGGTTGATTCTGAGTCAATTCTCCTTAGTACTAAATAATAGATATTGCACCCACCCACACCTAAGATCCATCAGGAGTTAAGGAAACAAGGGGATCCATACGATAATAATCCTTTTTATATTTCAACACTGAAAGTAACAGATAGAACCTTGCTATCAAACTTTGCTATGATGCATTTCTACAACATATTAAAGCCACTTTTGTTAATACCCCTGACAGGGAAGCATTAAGGAATCTAGCCATACATCTAGCCATACATCAGGCCTCTAAATGCAGAGTTCTTGGACAAATGCTTGATTATCAGAGGACTACAGTTGCCTTTCAGGACAGAGAAACTCAAATCACAGACAAAAATAACACAGGCCTTGACACCAGGCAAGAAATCAAAACATTGATCAGCCAAAACCACATTGACTCACATGTTTTCCTGGTACAAAGTCAGCCTCTCACCCTCCTTGCTCTGCATTCACAGCCTTTTTCACACCATGGACAAATCCAACTTCTGACCACATGTCAACCACAAGTGACAAAGCAGATGGTTCATTCAGCAAGATTTTAGGGAAAGACAAATCTTTGTCTTGGCAGCTGAACACCTTCAAGGTATGGAAGAGAACTCCTCCTGCAGCCTGAGAGTTTGAACAGATCTCTCTGGTTTTAAGAACTATCAGCCAAACTGAGGCCCACTTTTAGAACATGAGAAGAAACAAGAACGAGAGGTACAGTTCTCCAACTCATTTCTTTGGAAAGCAGGGAAAACACACAGAAGCACAATTATTGGATCCATACAACAGCCAGGGGAAATGGAACACTCTACCAACCTTTTAGACATTCCGAAATACACCACAGCAAACGCTTCCACCTGCCCTGTGTCTGTGCAGACAGAATGTTTCAGCATGTCCAAACATCATGCAACAAGGCAAGCTGCCCTTTATTGACAGACATCATTGGAAGAAAATTTTCCCTTTTTCTCCTTCTGGAGAACAAGGATCACAACACAGATCCATGCATAAGCCATTCTCTGCTCATCACACTCATTTCAAGAAACCTGAAATGTTCTAAGGGGCATAACCAAGATGCAGCTCAGTTAAAGACTGAGTCACCAGAATCGACTCAAACACACCATCATTCTTCCCCAGCACACGGACCTTTTGGAAGAATCTGCCACCTTTAATGCAAAG
>NW_024104053.1:0-9733 GCF_003945595.2 Pipra filicauda | reverse complement strand
CAGAACCCCCGACAGCCCCGGGACCCCCCGCACCCTCAGAACCCCTGATAGCCCCGGGACCCCCCGCACCCTCAGAACCCCTGATAGCCCCGGGACCCCCCGCACCCTCAGAACCCCTGATAGCCCCGGGACCCCCCGCACCCTCAGAACCCCCAGCACGCCCCAGTCCCGCGGCATCCCTGGTATCCCCGGTGCCCCCAGCCCTGCCAGCACCCTCAGGAATTCCAGTGTCTCCCGGTGCCCCCCCGTGCCCCCCCGTGCCCCCAGCACCCCCAGACACTCCGGTGCCCCCAGCCCCTCCCTCGCCCCCCTCCCCGCGTTGCCCCCCCCCCCCGCAGCCCCCGCGGTGCCCCCCGGTGCCCCCCCAGCCCCCCCTTGCCCTGCAGTGCAGTTCTCCACCGACGGTCACTCCGCCGCCTTCTCCATCCGCATCCGGCACCCGCCCACCCCCCGCCTGTACGGCCCGGCCGGGACCCCCGGGGACGGCGACGGGGACGGGGACGGGGACAGTGAGAGCGCCGGGGACAGCGCCGGGGACGGGGGTGAGCACGGGGGGGGACCCCGCACCGGCCCTGCCTGTGTAACCCCAAACTGGCCCTGCCCGTGTCCCCCCAAACCGGCCCCGCCTGACCACCCCAAACCCACCCTGCCCGAGTCCCCCCAAACTGGCCCTGCCCGTGTCCCCCCAAACCGGCCCTGCCCGTGTCCCCCCAAACCGGCCCCGCCTGACCACCCCAAACCCCCCCTGCCCGTGTCCCCCCAAACCAACCCTGCCCGAGTCCCCCCAAACCGACCCTGCCCGTGTCCCCCCAAACCAGCCCTGCCCGTGTCCTCACGCTACCACTGCTCCCAGTGCTCTCAGCATTCCCAGTGCAGGTTCCCAGTGCTCCCAGTGTGGGTTCCCAGCACTCCCAGAGCTCCCAGTGCAGGTTCCCAGTGCTCCCAGTGTGAGTTTCCAGCACTCCCAGCGCTCCCAATGTGGGTTCCCAGCGCTCCCAGTGCGGGTTCCCAGTGCTCCCAGTGTGAGTTTCCAGCACTCCCAGCGCTCCCAGTGCGGGTTCCCAGCGCTCCCAGTGCGGGTTCCCAGCGCTCCCAGCGCTCCCAGTGCGGGTTCCCAGCGCTCCCAGTGCGGGTTCCCAGCACTCCCAGCGCTCCCAGTGCGGGTTCCCAGCGCTCCCAGTGCGGGTTCCCAGCGCCCCCCCCGCCCCGCCAGGGTACAACATCTCGGCGCTGGTGACCGTGGCCACCAAGACGTTCCTGCGCTACGACAAACTGCGCGGGCTGATCGCCAGCATCCGCCGCTTCTACCCCTCCGTCACCATCGTGGTGGCCGACGACAGCCAGCGCCCCGAGCCCCTGTCCGGGCCACACCTCGAGCACTACCTCATGCCCTTCGGCAAGGTGGGCGCCGGGGGGGCTCCGGGGGCGGGGGGGGCGAGGGGCGGGGGTGGAAGGGGGTAGGGGGGCACAGACCCCTCACCGGGTTCCTCCGGAGTGTTCCCTCATGGCTTCGGCAAGGTGGGCACCGGGGGGGCACCGAGGGGGCACCGGGGGTCGGGGGGGACACGGTGGGCTGAGGGGAGGCGAGGGGCAGGGGTGGAAGGGGGTAGGGGGGCACAGACCCCTCACCGGGTTCCTCTGGAGCGTTCCCTCATGCCCTTGGGCAAGGTGGGGGCCGGGGGGGCACGGGGGGCTGAGGGTGGGCACAGGGGGATGGAGGAGGGGGGAGGGGGGCACAGAACCCCCCACCGAGTCCCACCCGGACCCCTTTGGCAAGGTGGGGGCCGGGGGGGCACTGGGGAGGGGGACACGGGATGGGGGCAGCGCTTTGAGGGGGGGCAGGGGGGGTCTGGCAGGGCTTGAAGTCCCCAGAGGTGGGGGGACAGGGGAAAGGGGGGACTGGCAGGGCGGGGGTCCCCATGGAGGGGGGGCACGGGGGCTGGCAGAGCCTGTGGGACCCCAGGGAGGGGGACACTGGGGAAGGGGACACGGGAGGGCTGACAGTAGTTGAGGTCCCCAAAAAGGGAGGACGTGGAGGTCTGGCAGGATGGTGGGACCCCGGGGGGGGACACTGGGGCTGGGACAAGGCTGGGGGTCCCTCGGGGACGAGAGGGCGGCTGGCAGGGCTTGGGGTCCCCCGAGATGGGGGGGGCAGGGCGGGTCTGGCAGGGCCACGTGGCTCAGGGGGGCCGTGGGGCCCCCCCGGGGGGTGTCGGGGGGTGTCTGAGGGTCCGCCCCGGCCCCCCCAGGGCTGGTTCGCCGGGAGGAACCTGGCGGTGTCGCAGGTCACCACCAAGTACGTGCTGTGGGTGGACGACGATTTCATCTTCACCCCCCGCACGCGGCTCGAGAAGCTCGTGGACGTGCTGGAGAGAACCAGCCTGGACCTGGTGCGGGCACGGGAGGCACCGGGGGGGCAGGCGGGGCCGGTGTGACCCCCGAGGTCTGGGGAGGGTGGTCCCGGTTGCCGTGTGCGGTGCCCGGTGCTGGAGAGAACCAGCCTGGAGGTGGTGCGGGCACCGGGGGGGGCACCGGGGGGGCAGGGGGAGGCACGGGGGGGACTGAGGGACAGGAGGGGCAGTGCCGGCTGCCACAGGCGGGCTCTTCTGGGGGTCCCGGAGGTGCCGGTGCCGCGGGTGGGGGACGTTGGGGGTCCCGGGGTTTCCCGGTGTCCCGGTGCCGGCACCGCCCCCAGAGCAGCCCCGTCCCGCGGGGGGGTGACACCGGGGGTCCCGGGGGTCCCACGGGAGGATGATGGGGGGGAGCGCCGCGGGGATCCCGATGTTCCGGAGCTGGCGCAGCCCCGGCGCGTTTCCCGTTCCCGTCCCGCGGGGGGGTCCCTGTGCTGCCGGGGGTCCCTGTGCTCCCGGGGGTCCCTGTGCTCCCGGGGGTCCCTGTGCTCCCGGGGATCCCTGTGCTCTCGGGGGTCCCTGTGCTCCCGGGGATCCCTGTGCTCTCGGGGGTTCCTGTGCTCCCGGGGGTCCCTGTGCTCCCGGGGGTCCCGCGCTCCTGGTCTCGGCACAGCTCCCCCCTCAGCTCCCGTCCCGTCTCGTAGGCGGGCGACGCCGAGGGTCCGGGGGGTCTCGGTGTCCGTCCCCGGTGCCGCAGGCGGTCGGTGGTCCCGGGGGTCGCCAGGAGGCAGCGATGGGGCTGGCGGGGGGTTTGGGGGTCCCGGTGCCACAGGCAGGCGATGCTGGGGGTCCCGGGGGGTCCTGGGGGTCCCAGTGTCCCGCTGCCAGCCCAGCCCCGGCGCGGTGGCCCCGTCCCGTCTGATCCCGGGGTTGGGCGACCCTGGGGGTCCTCAGGAGTCCCGGTGCCGCGGCTGAACGGTGCTGGGGGGTCCCGGGGGTCGCGGGGATCCCGGTGCTAGTGCAACCCCACCCCAGCAGCCTCTGGTGGGCGGTGCCGGGCGGTCTCGGTGTATCCCCCGTTCCCATCCCCGGCGGGCAGTCCCGGGGGGCCCGGTATATCTCCCGGGGGTCGCGGTGTATCCCCCGTTCCCATCCCCGGCGGGCAGTCCCGGGGGTCCCGGTGTATCCCCGTTCCCATCCCCGGCGGGCAGTCCCGGGGGGCCCGGTATATCTCCCGGGGGTCGCGGTGTATCCCCCGTTCCCATTCCGGTGTATCCCCGTTCCCATCCCCGGCGGGCAGTCCCGGGGGGCCCGGTATATCTCCCGGGGGTCGCGGTGTATCCCCCGTTCCCATTCCGGTGTATCCCCGTTCCCATCCCCGGCGGGCAGTCCCGGGGGTCCCGGTGTATCCCCGTTCCCATCCCCGGCGGGCAGTCCCGGGGGTCCCGGTGCAGCCCCCCCAGCCCCCGTTGCCCCGGTTGCAGGTGGGGGGCGCGGTGCGGGAGATCACGGGTTACACCACCACGTACCGGCAGCGGCTCAGCGTGCGGGGGGGCGGCGCGGGGGGCGACTGCCTGCGGACCCGGCCCGGCTTCCACCACCGCCTCGCCGGCTTCCCCGCCTGCGTCGTCACCGACGGCGTCGTCAACTTCTTCCTGGCCCGCACCGACAAGGTTCGCCAGGTGGGCTTCGACCCCCGCCTGCGCCGCGTGGCTCATCTCGGTGAGCGAGGCCGGGGGCCGCGGGGGGGAGTTGGGCGCGTCCCGGGGAGCCCCGGGGTCCTGACGGGTCTGGGAGGGAGGTTTGGGGGGGAGGGGAGGAGCAAGGGACATGGGGGGGGGCTGGGGGTCTGGGGGGGATCGGGAGGGGCTGGGAGGGTCTGGGAGGGTCTAGGGAGGTCCTGGGGGTGAGAGGACACCCGGGTGTCCCCACCACGGGGTCGTGGGGTCCCCCCACGATGGGCCCACGGGGTCCGAGTTGGGGAGGGTGCCGGGGTCCCCCCTCAGAGGTGGGAGGGGGATGCTGGGTGCCCCCACAGTGGGGTCAGGGGGTCAGAGGTGGGAGGGGGATGCTGGGTGCTGGGTACCCCCACAGTGGGGTCAGGGGGTCCCCCACCACAGGGTCACAGGTTCAGAAGTGGGGGGCTGTGGGGATCTCCCCCACAGTGGGCCCAGGGGGGTCAGAGGTGGGAGGGTTGCCAGGATCCCCTCACCAAAGACCCCCGGGGCCAGACGGGGGGGGGATGTCGGGGTCCCCCCCCAATAACCCCCCGGGGTCAGACGGGGGGGGATGTCGGGGTCCCCCCCCAATAACCCCCCGGGGTCAGACGGGGGGGGATGTCGGGGTCCTTCCCCAATAACCCCCCGGGGTCAGACGGGGGGGGATGTCGGGGTCCCTCCCCAATAACCCCCCGGGGTCAGACGGGGGGGGATGTCGGGGTCCCCCCCCAATAACCCCCCGGGGTCAGAGGCCGGGCGAAGGATCCCGGGGCATCTCTGAGCCCTTTCCGGGTGCCCCCCTCGCCCCCCAGAGTTCTTCATCGACGGGCTGGGGGTGCTGCACGTGGGCTCCTGCGAGGACGTGGTGGTGGACCACGCGTCCAAGCTGGCGCTGCCCTGGCGGCGCTCGGAGGGCGAGCGCCAGTACAACCGGTACCGGTACCCGGCGGCGCGGGACGACAGCCTGAGGCTCAAACAGCGCCTCTTCTTCTTCAAGAACCGCTTCAAGTGCATGGCCGGGGACTGACACGACCACCGGCACGGCCACCGGCACGGCCACCGGCACGGCCACCGCCCGGGGGAGGCTGACGGTGAGGTGACATGGGGACACCCCCAAGGGACACCCCACGGGCCACCCCCGGAGCACCTGCTGGGCCGCTGGCACCGGAGTGGCCCCCGAGTGGCCCCCGGGCTGTCACACCCCATGGGTCACCCCCAGAGTGGCATCACTGCCACGGACACTCCATGGGCCACCACCCTGGCCACCGGCCCGGCCACCGCCCAGGGGGTGCTGACAGTGACACAGGGACACCCCCAAGGGACACCCCCAAGGGACACCCCCTGGGCCACCGTCGCCAGCCACCCCCGGAGCACCCGCTGGGCCGCTGGCACCAGGGTGGCCCCCCGGCTGTCACACCCCGTGGGTCACCCCCAGTGGCATCACCACCACGGACACTCCGTGGGCCACCACCACTGGCCACTGCTGGGGTCCCACAGGGCCACTGAGGGTGGGATGACACAGGGTCACTGCTCCTGGACAACCCCGTGGGCCACCACTGCCCTCGGGGTGGCCACAGGGCTGCTGACACCTGGGTGACCCCCGGGTGGCCCCTGGCCTGTCACACCCCGTGGGTCACCCCCAGAGTGGCCACCCCCCCGTGGGACACCTCGAGGGTCACCACCCCCAGGCCACCACCGTGGGCCACCACCCCTGACTGTCCCCGGGGCACCCACGGGACACCCCCAGGGCCACTGACCCCCCCGTGGGCTACCCCCAGGGCTGCCATTGCTGGCCACCTCCAGGGCCTTCCCCAGGGCCACCCCCCTGGAGCACCCCTGGGGCCACCTCCAGGGCCACCCCCACCCAGGGCCACCTCCGGGGCCACCTCCAGGGCCACCGCCATCGGCTGCTCCCGGGGGTGCCAGGGGGGCACCGACACTGGCCCCACCCCCAGGGCCACCCCCGGGGCCACCCCCACCACGGGCCACCTCCAGGGCCTTCCCCAGGGCCGCCCCCCCTGGAGCCCCCCCGGGCCACTGCCATGGGCCACCACCCAGTGCCACCCCCAGGGCCACGCCGGGGTCCCTGGAGCCCCCCCGCCCCCCCCCCCGCGGTGTTTTTAGCTCTTTTGTACTTTGGGGGGTGGGGGGCGGTGTTGGGGTCCCCCCCCGGGGGTCGGGTCCCCCCTCCCCTGACTGTCCCCCCCTCCCCCCCGGTTTTCTATTGTACAGCCCCTCCCCCCGCGCTGCCCACGGGATTTTTGTGCCAAGTCTCGGCCCCTCCCCCCGGGACCCCCCCGGGACCCCCCCGGGACCCCCCGGGCCTGTTGGGGAAGAGGTTGGGGGAGGGGCTGCCCCCCCTGCCCCCCGCCCTTTTCTACCCAATGGATGGTGAGATTTTAACCAGCCTGAAATCGGCCTCTTTCTGCCCAAAAATGGGGAGGGGGGAGGGGGGAGGACCCACCCAGGCCCCGCCCCGTCTGGGGGGGCTGAAGGGTGAGGGAGGGGCTGTAGGGGATATAGGGGGGCTATAGGGGATGGGGCTGTAGGGGATATGGGGGGGCTATAGGGGATGGGGGCTATGGGGGATATAGGGGGGCTGTAGGGGATATGGGGGGGCTATGGGGTATTGGGGGGCTATAGGGGATGGGGGGCTATAGGGGATGGGGGCTATAGGGGATATGGGGGGGCTATGGGGTATTGGGGGGGCTATAGGAAATGGGGGGGCTATAGGGGATGGGGCTATAGGGGTTATGGGGGGGCTATGGGGTATTGGGGGGCTATGGGGTATTGGGGGGCTATAGGGGATGGGGGGCTATAGGGGATGGGGGGCTCTGGGGATACAAGGGCACTATGGGGTGCAGGGGGGCTGTAGGGGAGATGGGGAGATGGGGGGTGAGGGGGCGTGGCCCAAGCGAGGGGTGTGGTCTCACTGGGTGTGGCCTATGTGGGTGTGTCTCCTCGTGGGTGTGGCCTGTGGGGAAGGGGGTGGGACTTGTCCAAAGGGATGGAGGAGCCCTCTGGGCACCCCCTCCCCCCACCAGGGTCCGTCCGTGCCAAGGACACGCCAAGGACATGCCAAGGACACGGACATGGCAGGGACACGGGACAGGCATGGGACAGGGACACAGCAGGGACACGGGACACGGATGGCACAGGGACAGGGACACAGCAGGGACATGTCAAAGCCATGGAGGGGGGGTGGGACAGGGTGGGACAGGGACAAGGACACAGCACTATCCTGAATGGATGAACATCTGGAGAACAGACAGTCCTGGATGGACAAATATCCCTGAGAACAGACAGTCCTGGATGGATGAACATCCTGAGAACAGACAGTCCTGGATGGACGAACATCTGGAGAGCAGACAGTCCTGGATGGACGAACATCTGGAGAGCAGACAGTCCTGGATGGATGAACATCTGGAGAACAGACAGTCCTGGATGGATGAACATCTGGAGAACAGACAGTCCTGGATGGATGAATATCCTGAGAACAGACAGTCCTGGATGGACGAACATCTGGAGAACAGACAGTCCTGGATGGACAAATATCCCTGAGAACAGACAGTCCTGGATGGACGAACATCTGGAGAACAGACAGTCCTGGATGGATGAACATCTGGAGAACAGACAGTCCTGGATGGATGAACATCTGGAGAGCAGACAGTCCTGGATGGACGAACATCCGGAGAACAGACAGTCCTGGATGGATGAACATCTGGAGAGCAGACAGTCCTGGATGGACGAACATCCTGAGAACAGACAGTCCTGGATGGACGAACATCTGGAGAGCAGACAGTCCTGGATGGATGAACATCCTGAGAACAGACACCAGGTCCCTCCACCACGTTTTCTCCTCCCTTCCCCTGCCCCAGTGACCTGAGGTGACACAGAAGAACCTCCAGGTCCTGCCAGGACATTTCCCACCCCTTGTTCTGCCCCGTCTGTGCCATGCCCAGGTCCCACCCCCTCCAGCCCCACATGTATGTATATGTACATATATGCACACAAATACAGATACACACAGGCACAGGGATCGTTTCCACAGCCAATGGACGTCCCTCCACGATGTTTGTTGAGTTCCTTCAGCAGGTTCTGTCCATCCTGTCCATCTCCCGGGGCAGGAGGGCTGGTTCCAGCTGCCCCAGGAGCTGCCAGGGGGTGGGTGTGGAGCAGCCCTCGCTGTCCCTGCGAGTTGTGTCACTCACCACCAATATTACCAACGTCACGGGGTGTTCCCACCCCAGATCAAACCCCCTGCAGGGACACACCGCCTTTCCCGTCCCTCTGCATCCCCCGGGAGCACCCGGGGCCTGGAGCGAAACCAACCCCGCGGATTTGCCTTTGCTGGAGGCAGGACTGACCCGGACTGTCCTCCCTCACACATCCCTCACGTGCACCTCGGGGACTTCACCCCTCCTGCAGCCCCTGGAGGCCTCGTTTGGGCAGGGCCACCTCGGCTGGTGGAGCCCCTGCTGCTCCCTCGGAGGTGGCCTCGGCTAACGCGGATCCCGGTGTTTGAAGGTCCCACCCCACGCTGCTTCCCGGGGGGTTTGAACGGTCCCTCATCCCGTTCCATTTTCCCGGAGACTGGTACATGACAGGGAACACGGTCCCCCCCTCCATCCCGAGCTCTCTGGCCCAGGGCTCCATGAGGCTGGTTTTGGAACGAGTCCCGTTGTCCCACCCTGTTCCCTCTGGGGGCCACGTCCCCACAGGACTTGCTTTTCCAGGCCCAGGATGGTGTTCTGGGCAGTGCCAGGGGCTCGGGGGGTGTCTCCAGCCATCCAGGGGTTGTTCCCACCACTGTCATCGATCCCAGGCCTCCCCATACTCATATTTGGACCCTCACCCCCCATCCCACAGGGGCTTTACCCACTTGGCCCCTTGATCCCAGCCCAGGTTTCTCAGCCATGGAGAACGTGGGAGATGGTGTCCAGGGTAAATCCACCCCTCCATCCCCAGCCCATCTGGATGTCACACCCCTTCCCTGCTGACCTGAGGTGTCCTGGGTCCACTGATCCTGAAATAATTCCCCCTTGTGGTGCCAGTCCAGAGCCACCTGAGACACTCAAACCTGTCTGTTGTTGGGATGTCCTTCAGGATCCCAGCTCTGGGCTCCCTGTGCATCTCCACGATGGACTCTTACACCCAACCTCTCTCCCTGGGCAGCGATTTCTTGCCCCAGTGCACCAAAACCACCCCGGGTGGGTTTCCCTCTGCACTTCCCACTGGCCTTTTTCCGAGGATCCAACCACCCCCCTGAGGATTTGCCACCCCCGGGGTCAGGGACAGGCGGAGCCATTTCCGTCACTCAGGGACACCTGAAGTCGACTGGACGACCTTCAGCTCTGTCTGACCCCCCTCGGCCCTCGGCGGCTTCTGCCCCTGCCCACGTGGGACCCTGTGGGGCAGCTTCCCATGTCCGAGGGGTCCCGGATTTCCATGTCCGAGGGGTCCCAGCTTCCCATGTCCGAGGGGTCCCAGCTTCCCATGTCCGAGGGGTCCCAGCTTCCCATGTCCGAGGGGTCCCAGCTTCCCATGTCCGAGGGGTCCCGGATTTCCATGTCTGAGGGGTCCCAGCTTCCCATGTCCGAGGGGTCCCAGCTTTCCCTTTCCAAGGGGTCCCGGATTTCCATGTCTGAGGTGTCCCAGATTTCC
>NW_024104052.1:0-9747 GCF_003945595.2 Pipra filicauda | reverse complement strand
GGGGCTGGGCGCGTTCCTTCCCCGTGCAGAGCCGAGCGGGGCCGGGGCGGGAGCGGGGCCGGAGCGGAGCCGGCCGGGGGGGCAGAGGGGAGCCCTGAGCCGCCTTCTGCCGAGGGGGCTGCTGGAAAGGAGCCTGCGCTGGGAGGAGCGGGGGACGTGGCCCGAGGCTGAGGCAGGGGAGCTTCAGGTCAGCTCCTGGAGAAAGGTTTCTGGCTGTGTTTTTCGGGGGGGGCTCGGGCACTGCAATGGGTTGCCCGGGCGGAGCCAGCACCCCGGCAGGTGTTTCAGAGGCGCCTGCATCTGGCCATGGCTGACACGCTTTAGTGGTTTGGGGGTTGCTGGGGCAGTGCTGGGCTGACAGTTGGACTTGATGGAATCATGGAACGTGCTGAGTTGGGAGGGTCCCACCGGCACCGTGGAGTCCAGCTCCTGAGTTTTAGGCACCACTAAAGGAACTGAATCTGCATCGTGTTGTTTGGCTCCAAAAACTCTTCTGCCCCTAGTCTACGCTGCCAAGTAAAACAAAACAGATCGTGCAAAATAGAGGCCTGTGTTCCCCCCAAAGGGAAGGCAGGCAGTTACAAACCAGGACGGTAAATCAAAGCTCAGAGCTTGCATTCATGGTCCCCACAGTTGTATGACACATCAAACCAGTCCGCTGTTACCCATGTAGAACTCTCATCAGGAACCCCAAACTTTCTTGTGTGTATTTGTATAGATATGTATAGATATGTATAGGTAGACAGATATACATACATAGATATGTATAGGTATATATTTGTGTGTATCTCTATAAGATTCTGTATCTTTGTATGCTATTGTTTGATATTGGCATGCTATTGTTGTGTGGCAACAAGTGGACTTAAAAGGTCACAACACTTTAGGAGATCACCTTTCTGCTTGTGGGTTCTATTTTTTAAAGAAGGTAACAAGAAAAGAACTTTTTAGCCAAATATAAGTTAAGGGCTCCTCGCTGCCCGGGGGCCGAAGCCCGCCTTCCGCGCGCCTGCTTCCCTGGCCGTTGTGGCGGCCGCAGCCAGGCGCTGAGTGCCCGCTCCCGGGCGGGCTCGGCCGCTCGCTCCAGGAGTGGGGGGGCAGCGCCGGCGCCTCGAGGATTCCCGGGATTCCCTCGCCGGTTTCCAGGCAACGCTCCCCGCGCGCTCCGCGCTCCACGGCCGAACGTGCGCAGCCAATGGGAGGCGGCGGAGTGGGCGGGGCGAGGCGGGGAGGGTCGGGGGCGGGGGCGGGCGGGGGGGGCGGTTTTTTGAGGGGGTTGGGTGGCGAGCGGGGGCTGGGTGGGAGCGGAGACGCTTTTGCCGCCTGAGCGGCCCCCGGAAGCGGCCCCCGGGGCAGCGGCCACCGGGCGGCCAGCGGCCCCCGGGCAGCGGCCCCCGGGCAGCGGCCCCAAGACCCCCGGCGAGTGGCCCCCGGAGCGCGGCCCCGGGGGAGGGACCCCCCGTGCGCGGCCCCCCGGCGAGTGGCCGCTGGTGAGCGACCCCCGGTGAGCGACCCCCAGTAAGTGACTCCCGGTGAGCGACCCGCGGGGAAGAAGCCCCGGTAAGTGACCCCTGGGGAGGGACCCCCGGTGAATGACCCGCGGTGAACAACCCCTGGCAAGTGACCCCCGGGGAGGGAGCCCCGGTAAGTCACCCCCGAGGAGGGACCCCCGGTGAGTGAGCCCCGGGGACAGTCCCCCGGTGCGCGGCCCCCGGGGGTGTCTGTCCGGGGCTGGGCGCGTTCCTTCCCCGTGCAGAGCCGAGCGGGGCCGTGGCGGGAGCGGGGCCGGAGCGGAGCCGGCCGGGGGGGCAGAGGGGAGCCCTGAGCCGCCTTCTGCCGAGGGGGCTGCTGGAAAGGAGCCTGCGCTGGGAGGAGCGGGGGACGTGGCCCGAGGCTGAGGCAGGGGAGCTTCAGGTCAGCTCCTGGAGAAAGGTTTCTGGCTGTGTTTTTCGGGGGGGCTCGGGCACTGCAATGGGTTGCCCGGGCGGAGCCAGCACCCCGGCAGGTGTTTCAGAGGCGCCTGCATCTGGCCATGGCTGACACGCTTTAGTGGTTTGGGGGTTGCTGGGGCAGTGCTGGGTTGACAGTTGGACTTGATGGAATCGTGGAACGGGCTGAGTTGGGAGGGTCCCACCGGCACCGTGGAGTCCAGCTCCTGAGTTTTAGGCACCACTAAAGGAACTGAATCTGCATCGAGCTGTTTGGCTCCAAAAACTCTTCTGCCCCTAGTCTACACTGCCAAGTAAAACAAAACAGACCGTGCAAAATAGAGGCCTGTGTTCCCCCCAAAGGGAAGGCAGGCAGTTACAAACCAGGACGGTAAATCAAAGCTCAGAGCTTGCATTCATGGTCCCCACAGTTGTATGACACATCAAACCAGTCCTCTGTTCATTACCCGTGTAGAACTCTCATCAGGAACCCCAAACTTTCTTGTGTGTATTTGTATAGATATGTATAGATATGTATAGGTAGATAGATATACATACATAGATATGTATAGGTATCTATTTGTGTGTATCTCTGTAAGATTCTGTATCTTTGGATGTGATATTGGCATGCTGTTGTTGTGTGGCAACAAGTGGACTTAAAAGGTTACAACACTTTAGGAGATCACCTTTCTGCTTATGGGTCCTGTTTTTTAAAGAAGGTATCAAGAAAAGAACTCTTTAGCCAAATATAAATTAAGACATTAATCAGAGCCAATGTATTGATTTTTATTTCCAATTGTACAACAAGTCATTCAACTATTTGCATACTCCAAAGCTGGGTTGGAAACTTCTCCCTGAGAAATAAGAAAAACTGTTTTCCGAGGCTGTTACTGACAGCCATGGCAGAGTTTCCAATAACAACTCCCCATTCTTGAAATGCAAAGCCTGAAAAATGAAACAAGCGTTAACCTGGAATTCTTGTTGCCAGCACTGATCTGGACAGAAAGTTATTAGAGAGTGGAGCAAAGCTAGCACCACAAACAACCTTGGGCTCTGCATTCGTTGGTCATGGCAACAAAGTTTTGCTTTTCAACCCATCTGCTAAGGAAACCTTGCCAGAACTGTGAGCTTATAACACTACTTTTCTTAAGAAGTTAGGAGCCTTAATCCAGTGTACACAGATGAGACCCTGAAATAGGAGAGAGTCCAGTTGCTGATGATCAGTGCAGATGAGGAATCAGCTCTGCTGAGTAGGCTTCAAGCTTTGTGATTTTTACAAGTGGACTATTTCAAATCTGTTGTAGAAGAAACAGTCTTTTCTGTTTTATCAACTTTCCACTTTCAGAATACTGGAGTTTATCCCTCAAATTCAGCCTGTAGTTTCAAAAGATAAAAATCCTTCGAGGAAACCTTTCAGCCTCAGTAGCCAATTGCAACGTGCCCAGGGAAGTTCAGCAACAGCACCATTCATTAAATGTACTGTTCTGGACCAGCCATCTCAGAGAGATTGAGCTCCAGTGCTAAAGCCCATAGAGTGCCAAGTGCCATAAGAGCTGATTTTTGGCTTCGCTGAGATTCTCTCTGGTTTCCTTTGGTGTAGCTGGCACATCTGGAGCAAAGGGTCTGGGCAAAAGTACATCCTTAGAAGGGTCCAGTACAAATCATGTGACAAGATTAGCGATTTCTCTAATTGAGGAAGTATAGTAGATACACATATGTATTTTTCTACCTCCTCTTTCCACACTGCTGCTGTATTCCTTCATCATGCCCTGTGAGCAGTCCCAGTGTTCAGTGATTGACGCCAGAAGGGACTTGATAACAGGGAACAAACACCTCCGAGACAAAAGGTGCCACCACAGAAAGCTCTTGCTGCCCAAGAAGTACCCAGGCTGCAACAACGACTGCACCTGAAGCCAAAAGATCCAGACTTTCTTTCCTGGGGGAAAGGGCCGCTGATTCCCTTTTTTCAGCCCTGCGCTGCAATGGCCTGTCCCACCTTTTGAAAAATTAAATCCAAATGAAGATTCCTACCAGACAAAAGGTGCAACCACAGAAAAATCTTGCTGCCCAAGAAGTTCCCAGGCTGCCCAAACAACTGCACCTCAAAGCCAAAGGTTCCAGATTTTTTTTCCTGGTGGAAAGAGCTGCTGTTCCCTTTTTTCTACTTTGCGCAACAATGGCGGGTCCCACCTCCTGAAAACTTCAATCCAAATGAAGATTCCTGCCAGACAAAAGGTGCCACCACAGAATGTTCTTGCTGCCCAAGAAGTTCCCAGGCTGCCCCAACAACTGCACCTCAAAGCTTCCAGACTTTTTTCCAGCTGGAAGGAGCTGCTGTTCCCGTTTTCAGCCCTGCGCTGCAATGGCCGGTCCCACCTCCTGAAAAATTTACTCCAACTGAAGATTCCTGCCAGACAAAAGGTGCCACCACAGAAAACTCTTTCTGCCCAAGAAGTGCCCAGGCTGCCCCAACAAACTTCCAAGCCAAAGCTTCCAGACTTTTTTTCCTTAAGGAAAGAACTGATGTTCCCTTTTTTCTGCTTTGTGCTGCAAGGGGCGGTCTCACCTTTTAAAAGATTGAATCGAAATGTAGATTCCTGCTCGACAAAAGGTGCCACCACAGAAAGTTCTTGCTGCCCAAGAAGTGCCCAGGCTGCCCCGCCAACTGCACCTGAAGCTAAAGCTTCCAGACTTTTTTTCCTGGTGCAAAGAGCTGCTGTTCCATTTTTCAGCCCTGCGCTGCAATGGCCTGTCCCACCTCCTGGAAAATTGAATCCAGCTGAAGATTCCTACCAGACAAAAGGTGCCACCAACAGAAAGGTCTTTTTTCTGCCCTTGGAGTACCCAGGGTGCACCAACAACTGCACCTCAGAGCCAAAATTTCCAGACTTTTTTTCCTTAGGAAAAGAGCTGCTGTTCCATTTTTTCTCCCCTGCGCTGCAATGGCCGCTCCCACCTCCTGAAAAATTCAATCCAGCTGAAGATTGCTGCCAGACAAAAGGTACCACCACAGAAAGTTCTTGCTGCCTCACAAGTGCCCAGGCTGCCCCAAGAACTGCACGTGAAGCCAAAGCTTCCAACCTTCTTTCGTGGTGAAAAGAGCTGCTGTTCCCTTTTTTCAGCCCTGCTCTCAATGGCCGGTCCCACCTCCTGGAACACTGAATCCAACTGAAGATTCCTACCAGACAAAGGTGCCACCACAAGAAAGGTCTTGCTGACCAAGAAGTGCCCAGGCTGCCCCAACAACTGCACCTGAAGCCAAAGGATCCAGACTTTTTTTTTTTGTGGAAAGATCTGCTGTTCCCTTTTTCAGCACCGTGCTACAATGGCTTGTCCCACCTCCTGAAAAATTTACTCCAAATGAAGATTCCTGCCTAACAAAAGGTGCCCCAAAGAAAGTTCTTGCTGCCCAAGATGTGCCCAGGCTGCAGCAACTGCACCTCAAAGCCAAAGCTTCCAGACTTTTTTTCCTGGTGGAAAGAGCTGCTGTTCCCTTTTTTCAGCCCTGCGCTGCAATGGCCTGTCCCACCTCCTGAAAAATTGAATCCAAATAAAGATTCCTGTCAGACAAAAGGTGCCACCACAGAAAACTCTTCCTGCCCAAGAAGTTCCCAGGCTGCCCCAACAACTGTACCTGAAGCCAAAGGTTCCAGTCCTTTTTTCATGGTTGAAAGAGCTGCTGTTCCCTTTTTTCAGCCCTGCGCTGCAATGGCTGGTCCCACCTCCTGAAAACTTCAATCCAAATGAAGATTTCTGCCAAACAAAAGGTGCCACCACAGAAAACTCTTCCTGCCCAAGAAGTTCCCAGGCTTCCCAAACAACTGCACCTGAAGCCAAAGCTTCCAGACTTTTTTTTCTTTAAGGAAAGAACTGATGTTCCCTTTTTTCTGCTTTGTGCTGCAAGGGGCGGTCTCACCTTTTAAAAGGTTGAATCGAAATGTAGATTCCTGCTCGACAAAAGGTGCCACCACAGAAAGTTCTTGCTGCCCAAGAAGTGCCCAGGCTGCCCCACCAACTGCACCTGAAGCTAAAGCTTCCAGACTTTTTTTCCTGGTGCAAAGAGCTGCTGTTCCATTTTTCAGCCCTGCCCTTCAATGGCCTGTCCCACCTCCTGGAAAATTGAATCCAGCTGAAGATTCCTACCAGACAAAAGGTGCCACCAACAGAAAGGTCTTTTTTCTGCCCTTGAAGTACCCAGGGTGCACCAACAACGGCACCTCAGAGCCAAAATTTCCAGACTTTTTTTCCTTAGGAAAAGAGCTGCTGTTCCATTTTTTCTCCCCTGCGCTGCAATGGCCGGTCCCACCTCCTGAAAAATTCAATCCAGCTGGAGATTGCTGCCAGACAAAAGGTACCACCACAGAAAGTTCTTGCTGCCTCACAAGTGCCCAGGCTGCCCCAAGAACTGCACGTGAAGCCAAAGCTTCCAACCTTTTTTCGTGGTGAAAAGAGCTGCTGTTCCCTTTTTTCAGCCCTGCTCTCAATGGCCGGTCCCACCTCCTGGAACACTGAACCCAACTGAAGATTCCTACCAGACAAAAGGTGCCACCACAAGAAAGGTCTTGCTGACCAAGAAGTGCCCAGGCTGCCCCAACAACTGCACCTGAAGCCAAAGGATCCAGACTTTTTTTTTTTCGTGGAAAGATCTGCTGTTCCCTTTCTCAGCACCGTGCTACAATGGCTTGTCCCACCTCCTGAAAAATTTACTCCAAATGAAGATTCCTGCCTAACAAAAGGTGCCCCCACAGAAAGTTCTTGCTGCCCAAGTTGTGCCCAGGCTGCACCAACTGCACCTCAAAGCCAAAGCTTCCAGACTTTTTTTCCTTAGAGATAGAGCTGCTGTTCCCTTTTTTCAGCCCTGCGCTGCAATGGCCTGTCCCACCTCCTGAAAAATTCAATGCAAATGAAGATTCCTGCCAGGCAAAAGGTGCCACCACAGAAAGCTCTTGCTGCCCCAGAAGTGCCCAGGCTGCCCCAACAACTGCACCTCAAAGCCAAAGCTTCCCGACTTTTTTTCCTGGTGGGAAGAGCTGCTGTTCCCTTTTTTCTGCCCTGCGCTGCAATGGCCGGTCCCACCTTTGAAAAATTACATCCAGCGAATTTCCTGCCCGACAAAGGTGCCACAACAGAAACAACTCTTCCTTCCCAAGAATGCCCATGCTTCACCAATACCCCTGAAGCAAAGCTTCAGCTTTGTTTTCCTGATGGAACGCGCTGCGTTCCTTTTTTCAGCCCTGCGCTGCAATGTCCAGTCCCACCTCTGGAAACATGCATCCAACGCCGATTCGGTGTCAGACAAAAGGTGCCCCCACAGAAAGCTCTTTGCTGCCCAAGAAGTGCCCAGGCTGCCCCAACAACTGCACCTCAAAGCCAAAGCTTCCTGACTTTTTTTCCTTAGGGAAAGAGCTGTTGTTCCCTTTTTTCAGGCCTGCGCTGCAATGGCCGGTCCCACCTCCTGGAAAATTTCCTCTAAATGAAGATTCCTGCCAGACAAAAGGTGCCACCACAGAAAGGTCTTGCTGCCCCAGAAGTGCCCAGGCTGCCCCACCAATTACACCTGAAGCCAAAGCTTCCAGTTTTTTTTTTCCTTAGGGAAAGAGCTGCTGTTCTCTTTTTCAGCCCTGCTCTGCAATGACTGGTCCCACCTCCTGGAAAATGGAATTTAAATGAAGATTCCTGCCAGACAAAAGGTGCCACCACATAAAGTTCTTCCTGGCCAAGAAGTGCCCAGGATGGCCCAATAACTGCACCTGAAGCCAAAGCTTCCAGCCTTTTTTTCCTGGTGGAAAGAGCTGCTGTTCCCTTTTTTCACCCCTGCGCTGCAATGGCCCGTCCCACCTCTTGAAAAATTGAATCCAAATGAAGATTCCTGCCAGACAAATGGTGCCACCACAGAAAGTTCTTGCTGCCCAAGAAGTTCCCAGGCTGCCCAACCAACCACACCTGAAAGCACAGCTTCCCGACTTTTTTTCCTGGTGGAAAGAGCTGCTGTTCCCTTTTTTCAGGCCTGTGATTCAATGGCCTGTCCCACCTTTTGAAGAATTAAATCCAACAGAAGATTCCTGCCAGACAAAAGGTGCCACCACAGAAAATTCTTCCTTCCCAAGAAGTTCCCAGGCTGCCCCAACAACTGTACCTGAAGCCAGAGGATCCAGACTTTTTTCCTTGGGGAACGAGCTGCTGTTCCATTTTTCAGCCCTGCGCTGCAATGGCTTGTCCCACCTCCTGAAAAATTTACGCCAAATGACGATTCCTGCCAGACAAAAGGTACCACAACAGAAAGCTCTTTGCTTCCCAAGAAGTGCCCAGGCTGCCCCACCAACTGGACCTCAAAGCCAAAGCTTCCAGACTTTTTTTCCTTAGGGAAAGAGCTGCTGTTCCCTTTTTTCTGCCATGCGCTGCAATGGCCGGTCCCACCTCCTGGCACATTGAATCCAAATGAAGATTCCTACAAGACAAAGGGTGCCACCACCGAAAGTTCTTGCTGCCCCAGAATTGCCTAAACTGCCCCAACAACTGCACCTGAAGCCAAAGGATCCCTACTTTTTTATTCCTTAGGGAAAGAGCTGCTGTTCCCTTTTCTCAGGCCTGAGCTACAATGGCCTGTCACAACTCCTTAAAAATTTTCTCTAAATGAAGATTCCTGCCAGACAAAAGGTGCCACCACAGAAAGCTCTTTGCTGCCCAAGAAGTGCCCAGGCTGCCCCAACAACTGCACCACAAAGCCAAAGCTTCCTGACTTTTTTTCCTTAGGGAAAGAGCTGCTGTTCCCTTTTTTCAGGCCTGCGCTGCAATGGCCGGTCCCACCTCCTGGAAAATTTCCTCTAAATGAAGATTCCTGCCAGACAAAGGGTGCCACCACAGAAAGGTCTTGCTGCCCAAGAAGTGCCCAGGCTGCCCCACCAATTACACCTGAAGCCAAAGCTTCCAGTTTTTTTTTTCCTTAGGGAAAGAGCTTCTGTTCTCTTTTTCAGCCCTGCTCTGCAATGACTGGTCCCACCTCCTGGAAAATGGAATTTAAATGAAGATTCCTGCCAGACAAAAGGTGCCACCACAGAAAGTTCTTCCTGGCCAAGAAGTGCCCAGGATGGCCCAACAACTGCACCTCAGATCCAAAGCTTCCAGACTTTTTTTCCTGGTGGAAAGAGCTGCTGTTCCCTTTTTTCACCCCTGCGCTGCAATGGCCCGTCCCACCTCTTGAAAAATTGAATCCAAATGAAGATTCCTGCCAGACAAAGGGTGCCACCACAGAAAGTTCTTGCTGCCCAAGAAGTTCCCAGGCTGCCCAACCAACCACACCTGAAAGCAAAGCTTCCCGACTTTTTTTCCTGGTGGAAAGAGCTGCTGTTCCCTTTTTTCAGGCCTGTGATTCAATGGCCTGTCCCACCTTTTGAAGAATTAAATCCAACAGAAGATTCCGGCCAGACAAAAGGTGCCACCACAGAAAATTCTTCCTTCCCAAGAAGTTCCCAGGCTGCCCCAACAACTGTACCTGAAGCCAGAGGATCCAGACTTTTTTCCTTAGGGAAAGAGCTGCTGTTCCATTTTTCAGCCCTGCGCTGCAATGGCCGGTCCCACCTCCTAAAAAATTGAATCCAAATAAAGATTCCTGTCAGACAAAAGGTGCCACCACAGAAAACTCTTCCTGTCCAAGAAGTGTTTAGGCTGCCCTAACAACTGCACCTCAAAACCAAAGCTTCCCGACTTTTTTTCCTGGTGGAAAGAGCTGCTGTTCCCTTTTTTCAGCCCTGCGCTGCAATGGCCAGTCCCACCTCCTGAAAAATTGAATCCAAATGAAGATTACTGCCAGACAAAAGGTGCC
>NW_024104051.1:1672500-1731161 GCF_003945595.2 Pipra filicauda | reverse complement strand
CCATTCTCATGCACTTCCATAATTTCTAATACATCGATAACCTTTGTGTCTTTGCTGCCACATGGATCTCCATCCCCTGCCTCCACTGAGATGGCAGACTGAAGGGCTTGGCTAGTACACTCTCCCTCAAACACTGATTTGCTGCCTCTAGGCTTATCTCTAGCAAACCTGGATTTATCCTGTTTTTATTATTTCTGATTGGCTGTTTCCTCAATGGAAGTGTAGCTTTTAGAAACGACTATTAATACAGTTTTCATCCAACAAAGAAAGGGACCTTCTTTTATTATGATACCTTAGATGGAGGAATAGTGAAATTAATATTTTCTTGTAAATCTCACAACTTCAAAAATACATTTATAAAATCCCAAATTGTAAAAGAGCCATTAGGAACAAATTCTGAACTAATTCATTAAATTTTGTAGCATTTTGAAAGGCTTCCTTTCAAGCCCTACATATTCTCTGTTGTCTGCTGCAGACACCAGTAAGTGCAAAGTTGATATCCACCTATTTTCTCTGCATGTCAGAAATCTCTCCTTTCTGAAAAATGCAAGTCACTCATTTATCCAAAGCCCAGAAAGAAAACACTACTGAGCCAACACAAGAGACAAACAAGGAATTTCAGCTGAACTGCTTCCTCAAGGGAGAAGAATGGATAAGGTTTTACAAAGCCTAACCCGCTCCACCGAAGATGGTTCAGCTAAAAGAAACAGCAGATCTTTGAGGAAAATAATTCCACAAAAGACTCCAAAAACCTAAAACACCTTGGTGGATAACAAGGCTATACCAGCCCTGTAATTTAATTTTCTAACATAGCTCTAAAATAAAAATTAAAATTCATGTTAGAGGTTACCTTCTCCTTAGATAAGAGGTAAGGGTGAGATTTACAGAGGTCAGATTATGACTCTACTGCAGGGTTTATGCAGAGCACTATTTCACACTATGTGTTTGGTTGGGTGGACCTGCAAGAGACCCAGTGCAACAGTTCCTGACTCAAATATTGGAGAATGTCATTTCTTAGCAGGACCACCAGGGCAGGGGAAGGAGGGCAGAGTGCAGGAGCTGATGTCAGCAGTTGAGAAGTGGGTGACCAATATAGTTTTTGTCAGGTCTCCTTGCTCAAAATAGTGAAAGCTGATGGATCCATCACAAAATTAAACTTGCAAAATTCATCAGCTTCTCTGAGACTTGTTTAGACAGCATCAGAGTGAACACATGCTGAAGAAACTCTGACACAGAAATAGCCCCCATAATAAGTAACTAAAATCAAAATGAGACCATCAGGAATGCCCTCTGTATTGAACTGTTCTGAGTATAAGGAGAAAAATGTAGCACAGCAGTTAAACAAATCTTGTGCCTCCCTAATTTCTATGATTGTAAACTTTCTATTATCATTGGCCAATATTAGAGAGTGAATTAAAGCTCTTAAAACTGTTTGCACTTTTTTTGAAAAATCCATGTCTTACCAGTGCACAGTGGGCCACAATTAAAAGCATACAGTGTTTTATTAGGAATATTTTTGGAAATATTTTTCTAATTTTTGTGCAACATGGACCAGATGCACTTGTTTTGTTCCTTGTGCCTACATTCACCTCTGCTTCTGCACTGGTACTGAGCCAATTGCTGAAAAACCCCAGTCACCATCATGCAAATTGGTGGATAAATTAATGATACAGTCTAAAGTCCAAAGTGCATCTTCTCTTTTAACAAATATGAGGCCAGACCTCTCCCTTCTATGCCGCCTAATGCAAGTACTATAAATTCAAGTGCTGAGCAAAGAAGATGTAGGTTTTAGTAGAATTTGAAAGATTCACTAGCTGTAAGATTAGAAAGGGGCTCAAAATAGCTGAGCGAAGGAGAGACCATAGTAACAGACACCATAGAGAGAGAAATCAGCACACTGTACAACATACCTGAACTTTTTCTGTTTGGCTTCACTAGTTTGTGGGTACTGATTTACATTAAAATACCTTTCTTTGCTTTTACTGTGTTGGGTAACTCCTTCTTCCTGAATTATGTCGGTTTTAGACCCTCATCCCACTTTTTAAGATTTGTTAACCTGCAATTTAGAGTTTGCTTTCTGTTAAAAGCAAATAGCTCACAGTGCCTTATTTATTGCTGACTGAAATTTGAGCCAGGATTTGAGGAAGACAGTGGCCTTCTTTCCTGCTTGTTAACAGTTAATGTCCCTCTACCGAACATTTGAAAATAGATTTGGCTTTTTAAGCCTTGTCATGAGATGATGACAGTTTTTATTTGATTAATGAGTGTTCTTTTCTAAGCTTTAGAAATAGCATCAAGGGTTACACTAATAAAGTGTTTAAGTCTTTTAATCTCTGGACACAGAATTGTTATAGCCAGTTCTGCAGTTTTGGACTACAATATTAATTTGGAAACTGTAGATTCCTTCTGTATGTGGTTTTGGTAGAGTTACTAAAGAAATGTCCAAAGTGGACTGGACTTACAGACTAGTACAGGGGTAGAGGGGGTTTCTACACTACTTGTAGTTTTGAGTTCAGAGCTCAACCATTGTTTATTTATCTGAACACCTTTTTGTGGTGAACATTTCTTCTTGTTCAGGGAGCAAAATAGGAGATTCAATCTAAAAGGGCAGGAAGGGTAGAAGTGGGGCGTGGTCAGTCTTTTGTTTTTCGGATACTTCTGTCACTACCTGTATAAATATCTCAAATATTGAGATCTTCGATGAATGAATACACTTTCTGGCATGAAGTGGCTTTGGTCATGTATTAGGCTAGTATGGTGATGCAGTGTAGGATTTCTAGGAACCCTCATCAGTGCACCCAGAGACATATGGATCTCAGTCTTCTATATGAATGAGATGACAGAACCCTAAAGGCTCATGCGGTCCAAACATCAGAGGAAGACAAAGTCCCAACAACCAATCAGCTGTGTTCATTTCTATTGCGTACGAATTTAAGCTTCTGATTACACTGCTGCATTTAGGATTCAGAATTAGCACAGCACTGAGAGAAACAGATTTTTTTTCTAACTGTTTGAAAAGGTAGAGATGGGGATTTATGTCCCTTGCATTAGACTTTAACATGTGGATGTCTATCTCAAAGCTAGAAATCTAAGCTTTCAACATTCAGCGCAGAGAAAAGGATGAGGTTTATCTCATCCAAATATGACATTTAAAAGAGTTTGGGTAAGTGATCTCTTCAGAATATTTATTTGTATCCATAAGAGTGCTGTAAAAATTTAGCTGAAACAATATACTTACTTTAGTCATCTAAGCTGTGTGAACAAAACTCTCCCCGGCCTTTTGCAGTTGAGCGCAGAGATAGTCCAGCTAGCTTTAAATTAACTGTCTTGAATCACAAAACTTTTCTGCTTAAGACAACCTGCAAAACTTCCTTAGCTTGTACAAATCTATCTGTTTCTCCTGCTCCTAGTCTCTGAACCAGCTCATTTAATGTATGTTAGGGTATTTCCATAGCACACTGCAATCTGCAGAGCAGAAAAGTCTCTTTTTATTACTCATTTCAACTGTTAAAGCTGTTTTCTCCACACAGGTCAAAGGGGTTTGAATTGATGGGAACTCACAATCTGGAATGTCAGGTAATTTCCAAATGCTCTAGTTCACCCTGCTACCACAAAATAATATATTTAGACATTGGAATTAGAATAATTAGAGAGTGACTGCATAGGTCTGTATAGGTAGGTTTCCATTTTCTTGCCTTAATACATTACTGCAGTATCTCACAGGCATTGACTCAAGGAAGATTCCAATTTCATATAGTGGCATTTTAGAGGCTTGGGCTCAGCAAAAATCAAAATATTTAAACAGATCACCAAAAATATTTTGACCTGTCAAGTATAGCAAGGAAGCATATAGTATGTGCATCGCCTCCCAGAGGAGGAGAAGGAAAAAGAATAAGACTGAAAGAGAAGTTATATAGTGGATGCCATCTCAGAGTACTGTGAACTTAGAAACATTAGACTTGTATAATTGTCTCCTGATGAAGGTGCAGGAATGACAAAGGTTATTGAGAAGCTATTTACAAATTCTGTGACTATTCAGAACTAGATTAATTTTTACACTCGCACTTCTGGAAGCGCTTCCAGGCTGGTTGGAATCTGCGGAAAGGCATAAAATACTGGGCTGGCTTAGTCTGTTCTTATTCAACACTGTTATTTATTGCTTTAGTGTATTTGTTGGTTATAACAGTTACACAAGGCTAATAAATTTGAAGCCTTGAACATCACAGAGAGGGTTGTGTGCATGTGTGCATGTGTTTACATGTGCAGGCAGTTGGTAAGAGCATCCAAAAGCAAACAGTGACACTCTGATTTCTTTTAATCTCAGCCATAGGAATTTAAGATGAAGAGGAACTCCAAATCCCTTGAGAGGCATACATGGGGAGTAAGGAGTACTCTAACCCGTTATGATTGAATGCAATCCACATCTTCTGAAGGCGGCGGTTTGGGTTTTATTCTTTTTTCTCTTGTGTAATTCCATAGTTTCCTCATAGCCCCGCAGTTTATCCAGTTGGGCTTCTACCTGCAGACTTTGTGAGTATATATATATTTTTTTTTAAGAGAATGTGCATAGTGTGGAAGTAGAACTAATGTTTAGTGCACAAAGCTTTTGTATATCTGTCTATAAGAGGCATAAAAGGATACAGCTGGGCAAGCTAGCACACGCAGAGCAGTGGGATGGAGTGATATTTTGAAGGGGGAAGGGAACCAGTATCCATTTAGATATCTACACTCCAGGCAAGTGAGTGTGCTGAGCTACCTGCTGTGACTGGGGCAGCTTCAGCTCACCTCACGTCAATGTTTGCTTCTAAGGAGGGAGATGCTGCGTTGTGTGGCTCAATTGTTCTACTGCGTTATCATCTGAGGGACTCCTGGGGTTCTTTTCTTTAAAAGAATACAGGTAATTATGGAAAATAATTTGTCCATACAGACACGGCACCTGTAAATAAATTTTTAAAGTGGCAGTGTTCCATATGCACAGCCAGCTACCACAGGAAGTCTGGGACCAGCACTCAGATGTGACTCTTTCGGAGCCAAAAGGACTTAATTTTCTAAAGCATGTTTTCCCAGTTCCTGTATAGTCCTGATCTGCTGTTTCCTTCACGCACCCACCACCTCATTTTACATCTCTAACGTGTGACATTTTAAGGTCATTTTACTTCTTCCAGATGTTCACTTATATACCAAAATAGAACAACAAAGCAAGTGCTCCACTGGTTCTTGACAATATGGAAAATGAGATTGTTTTTATCTTCCCCACATAGGGACAAAAAGAAGGCCTCCAAATGTAGGGAAGAAGAAGAAAAGGAATGTGATCCATCTAACCAAAATGCTAGGGATTCAGAGAGTCATCTGTGATGAAAAGTGATTGGACGGTCACACCCAGACGGTAGTGGTCAACGGCTCAGAAACACCCAATGGACATCAGGGACAAATGATGTCACTCAGGGGTCCATATTGGGACCAGTGGTATTTAATGTCTTTATTAATGACTTAAACAAAGTGGTCGAGTGCACCCTCAGCAAGCTTGTGGATGACACCAAGATGAGTGGTGCGTTTGACACACCTGAAGGAAGGGATACCATCTGTAGGGACCTGAACAAGCTCGAGAAGCGGGACCATGGGAACCTCATGAGGTTTAGCAAGACCAAGTGCAAGGTACTGCACCTGGGTCAAGGCAACCCTCGATATCAATACAGGCTCTGGGAGGAACAGATTGAGAGCAGCCCTGCTGAGAAGAACTTGGGGGTGCTGATGGATGAGAGGCTGGACATGAGCTGGCAATGTGCACTTGTAACCCAGAAAGCCAATTGTATCCTGGGCTGCATCAAAAGCAGTGTGGCCAGAAGGTTGAAGGAGATGCTGCTGCTCCTCTGTTTTGCTCTGGTGAGACCCCACCTGGGGCACTGAGTACAACTCTGAGGTCCCCAGCACAGGAAGGACACAGACCTGTTGGAGTCCAGAGGAAGGCCACCAAAATGATTAGAGGGATGGAGCATCTCTCCTATAAGATAAAGCTAAGAGAATTGGGCTTGTTCAGCCAGGAAAAGAGAAAAGAAGGATGACCTAACTGTGGCCTTCCAGTACCTGAAGGGAGCCTACAAGACAGATGGAGAGGGACTATTCACAAGAGCACGTAGTGATAGGACAAAGTGGAAACTGAAAGGCCACAGGTTTAGATTCGATATTGGGAAAAAATTCTTTACTGTGAGGTTGGTGAGGCAGAGAAGTTGTGGATGCCCCATCCCTGAAAGTGTTTAAAGCTAGGTTGGATGGAGCTCTAAGCAACCTGGCCTAGCAGAAGGTGTCCCTGTCCACAGCAGGGGGGTTGCCACTATATGGTCTTTAAGGTCCCTTCCAATCCAAACCATTCTATGATTCTATGTAGGAGGCACAGTCAAACCCATTCTCCTGTGCTTTTTCTAAGTGCTCTGTCTCATTGGATCTGTGTCATTAGCTATCACCAGAACAGAGCTTGTTCAGAAATTTGCAAAGCAAAAGAATTTTCACATGGAGAACTACAACTTACCCTTTTTACGTAACTCACAGAAACATGAACCTTTTCTGAAGCATCTTGTCACTGTAGAGCTTGGCTTAATTTGTCTTTACAATTCCCTGGATACATTTATGCTTTTTCTGATTTTGGCAGGAAGATTGAAAGCAGCCAACACTGCAACATTGAAAACCATGAGAAAAGCAGTTCTTCCCATCCAGTGCAATCCAAGCAGCTCTAGGTGTTTCACAATAATGTCCAACGCTGCAGACTTATTAAAATGAAAAGTTTTGGATAAGTGCCCAGACTCACAAGTTCTCAGAAGTTTGTCAACAAATAATAGTAGAGTAGATGGGCATCTACCTAATTTACTCTTCTATCAGGTGCTCCTGGCCGAAATCCTTGCTACAAAAAAAAAAAAAAAATTGGAAACAAAATTCTGAGCAACAACAGTAAGTTTAACCTTATTGCATACCAATAGTTCAGCATCAGAAAATATTGTAGCACTGGATTTGGTAATATGAAAGTTCTGAAATTTTTAATATGTGCAATTGTCCTGTCAGCAGTAATTTCAGTTTGGTAAAATGTCACTGAATACTTCTTTGAGTTTTAAAGGATTTTTTCATTTTTACTAAGAGCTATAAAATTCAAAAGATTTATTTGTGCACAGCATTTTAGTAAAAGTTCCACCTATTCTACACATTTTTCTTCGATTCCCCTGCTAACTGAGATGAGCATCTGGGGCAACCCAGTTGACCTGATTCCTCCTTGTTGTTTTGTGGAAAACACCTGAAAACATAATTGTCTGATTTCAATATCTGTTGGCAACATAAGTGAAAAAATAGTACAAAAATGATGTCTTGAACATAATTAACAAAATCATAGAATCACAGAATATGCTGAGTTGGAAGGGACCCATCAGGATCATCAAGTCCAACTCTTAGTCCTGCACCATTCTCAAGAGTCACACCACAGAGAAGAGATCAGTGCCTGCCCCTCCTCTTCTACTCACAAGGAAGTTGTAACTGCAATGAGGTCTCCCCTCAGTCTCCTCTACTCCAGGCTGAACAGACCAAGTGACCTCAGCCACTCCTCATAGGCTTCCCCTCAAGGCCCTTCACCATCTTGACAGCCTTCCTTTGGACACTCTCTAATAACTACATGTCTTTTCTATATTTCAGTGCCCAAAACTGCACACAATATTCAAGGAGAGGCCACACCAGTGCACAGCAGAGCGGGACAATCACCCTCCTCAACTGCCTGGCGATGCTTTTGCCTGCCCCCAGGACACAGTTGGCCCTCCTGGCTGCCAGGGCACTACTGACTCATATTCAACTTGCCGTCGACCAGGATTCCCAGGTCCCTTTCTTTGGCACTGCTTTCCAGCATCTCATTCCCCAGTCTGCATGAACAACCCAGGGTTGTCCCATCTCAAGTACAGAATCTGGCACTTCCCCTTGATGAACTTCATATGGTTGGTGATTGCCCAGTCCTCTCATTTGTTGAGGTCTCTCTGCAGGGCCTCCCTGCCTTCAACTCAGATCTTCCAAGTTTTGTGTCATCTGCAAACTTGCTATCCCCTCCTGTTCTGTCTCGAAGTCATTTATGAAGGTGTTGAAAAGCACAGGGCCTAAGATGGAGCCCTGTGGAATCCCACTAGTGACAGGTCACCCATTTGATGTTACCCCATTCACTGTTACCTCTTTGCTCAATCCATGAGCAACTCCTACCAGCCTCATGGCACTACAGCTAAGCATACACTACAGTAAGAAAATTCATGGACAAGAGTCAAGACTTAGTACCAATTTTAGGGACGTGTTTCCCATCAGGACCACTGTCTTAAACTGACCTTGTAAGCAGAAGATACTACAGTTTTAGGAATGGATTTGGCTAGGTAACAGTGGAGAATGCTAAAACACAAGAAAAAAAAAAGAGAAAAGTGTCCTAAAGGTCATGAAACAGGAGATAAACTACTCCTTTGAATTCCATAGTGATTTAGAAATAGAAAACTGTACTAGGAAACAGAATAGAACTGAAAGGCTTATTGAGAAATGGACACTGAGTACCAGTCCACCAAACCTGTTGCACATCCCAAGAACTCAACATACTGACATGGTTTCTGTATCATGCTCCCATTTGCCATTCTCCTACACCATCCCTTAGTCACAGAGCAACAGCAACTTAAATACACAAATTTTACCATAACCACAGAAATATTGACTGACTTTTGCCCCTTAAGCCTAGAAAGACGTTTTAAGAACTTTCAGATATGAATAAAACTTATTTTTATTTTTTTTTCCTAGCACAGCCTTACAAATCTTTTATACCATGTTTTAGTATTTAATCTTTTTCAGTCTCTGAATAAGATTATCTATTAAAACGTTAACATAGATAATACTAATTAGACTGTCCCACCACAGACCCTTTAGGTATGAGAATACTGAAGCACGGAAAGACTTTCAAATGCACACAATGGAAGTTAGTTGCATCCAGGCAAGAAGCAGAAACACAGATTCCAATCTAAAGATCACTGAAGTCAACAGGAGTCTTTCTCTTGACATTAATGGGTTTTGGATCAAACCCTGAATGACCTGTCCACAGCCACACAGCCCATCAGAGAGAGAAGGGAAACAGGAGACTGCTATCCAAATTACTTTTTCCAGTGAAACTGACTGGATGGCAGCATGCTTAAAAACTCCCTTGAGGTTTTATCACAGACTCTGACCTGTGCTGCGCATTTGCAATGACACTTTTTCATAAATGAAAAGAATGGCTCACTGCTCTGATTTTCTGAGGTTATTTTCCTTTCCAAATCGGGTACATCTCTTAGAAATTTCAAAAATTTCTAGTCTCAAATGTCTGCTTTTAACAGAGTAATTTTTGAGTGCTGTGAACAGTACCAGGCTTTTTGTTGCTTTTGTATGTTGTCTAGCAAAAAGACTGGACTGAGCTGTGAGTTTTGGACCATCACTGAACGTAGTCTGGAATTTTGGCCCAAAATTCTAGTTTACCCTATAGCACTTGCATACAGCACACTCTCTTAGTACTAAAGGCTCACATACATGAGAAGGTCAGATCTTTACAGCGGTAAAAGAAATCTAAACTCTGTGTGGGTGTGTGTCTGTGTGCTTGATATAGATATCAAGATACATGTATTTACATGAATATACAAACAACAGGTATACAGAAAGTTAGACCAATGACTAGGGTAGTAATGTCTAGGTATTGTATGCCTAGATGTAAAAGCTCTGAAATCCTTCAAAAATAAAAGTTAGTCATTTCACCATCCAAGATGAAATAAAAAGTATTCTTTTCAATGCTAAAAGAACATTTAGTTTAATTGCAGGGGTCTGTACTAACTAGTAATATCCTAATTTCATACTTCATCATTTAATACAATGCAACCAGCTAGACTTCAATGTGGCACAGCAATCTGAAGATTCAAATGTCTGGCTACACTATTGTAAGACTCAGTATTGTATTCTGCTTTTGGAATAAATGCTATCTCCCTAAAACTAGAGGAAAGTTTAGACTAGATATTTGAGATCAGAATTTCTGTCTTTTCTCTCTCATCTCCATTTTTGTGGGGTTTTTTGTTGGGTTGATTGGTTTTTTTGGGTTTTTTTAAGCAGCAACCTGAAATGTCTGGATTCTGAGTTTTTCAATTATTAGAAAACAGGAATAGTGCCATAAAGGCATTCTTACTTATTAAAGCTTCTCTTGTGTTTCTTGACCTGATGTCTTTCTTTGTGTAATGCCTGCCTAGCAATATTGGCAAATTGTTTCTGAAGAGCTACAGAGAAGAAAATGCTTTGATCCGATAGAAACACATCAGTGTAATAGCAGTAGATACCTTTTATTTGCCAGTCTTTCAATGCCCCCTTTCTAATTCACAAAACACACACTCACTGATTAAAAATTCTTGTCATTTTTGTTTTAGAAGCTGGGAACCTACAACTTTAAAGTGTGGCAAAGTAAATCTTCTGCCGGAGTGATCAAGGAATTATGCTATTGTCCTGTCTTTATGTTTTCCACAATGCATAAAGCATCACTTTCCCTAATTGTTCTTTCATCTCACCCATTGACTTGAAATCAGCATTGCTCTCCAGGAGTAGTATTAGCTTGAGAACTGGCAAAGAAAAGCAAAGAGGCTTAGCATACCTCAGCACTGCAGATTAAGTGCCTCTTCAAAGATGTCACCCCAGATGTGGCAGGCTACATTCCTACTTTTCCCTGGCAACAGCTGTGGAGTCGCATCAGTGCTACTGCCTTATGTTCCTGAACATTATGAGAAGGAATAAAAGCTGCCTTTTTAATGGCTTTGGTTTGTGTTGGAGGCATAATTTTCTGTTTACTTTTCAAAAGGGCAAGCTTTCTTGTGTTTTCACTGCTGACAGATAAAGATGAGTTGATGTCCCATAGGCAATGTTTCTCTTTTGGGCTATTTGATAATGTACCATCTATTGGTTTGGTTCATCATTCCTCTCAGAGACTGTAATGTCTCTTTCACTAAACTCCAATTATAAGCAACTGCTTGCAATTTCTTTAATGCCTTCGGTTGGTTTCAGAATTTTTTGATTTCACTCCCAAATAAAAATGGTTGGTGGTGTGAGTTACCGTGAAGCGGCTTGAAGGCAGCCAGGCTGCGAGTGTGGCAGACATAGGAAAAGGAGGGTTTCAGGAGCAAAAGTGGACTTCATCTGGGGTGGGATTGTTCACACAGAGGCAGAGCATGAAACCTGCATAACTGCATTATAAAAGGGCAGCAGCATCTGATTTTTCTCATGTGCCTCAGAAAACCCAGGCTGGACTCAAACCATGACCAAGCAGTGAAACTTTCTGTAGCCTACCTGAGGCCACCTCTCTTCCACTATAAAGTTGTTACAACTCTGAAGAATAAATGCTGCTAGTGAGAAACAGGTACTCACTCTACCTTACTGTTTTTGTAATTTATCTGTGCTCTATAACTGGTAGTATGTTGGATTCTGGGGACATACAGAATTTCCAGCTTTTTTTTTTCCCTTTACTTTTGCTTTTTGGAAAGGGAAAACTTCATGCATTGCAATTTCTTTTATGTCTGTGTGAGCCTTTTATTTCAAAACCTCTAATATTCACAATTCGAATTCTATTGCGTGTAACGTTTTCCTTTCAACTCTCCCCTGCCAAATATATGTATTGAGCCACTTGGTCTTGGTTCTCTTACCCAGATGTACATTTTCCCTTTTCTGGTCCAGAGTTTCCTGAATTTTTTTTCCTTTATATCGCCCCTGAAATTTTGCCCCTTCTACTAGGTTGCTTCCTGGAACTTACATCAGTATTAGATAGTCTCATTGATCTATCTGAGGGATTCTACATTGCTAATCTCTCGATGCATTTTTGTCTGACCTATCTCAGACTACAGACTGCATATTTTTTGTAGCATTCACCACGACTCCATCATTTAACACGTTGTTAGTGCATCCAGACATGGTAGAAATATATCCAGAGCATAACTAATTCAAGATTAGTAGTCTTCATGTAGCTAATTGATTGACTTGGAATCTAGCTTACAAATTTATCACATTTAACACTCCTTGTGAATACATGCCAGTCATTGTCAGAGAGGAAAACGAATTACAGAAATCCCTGGAGTAATCCTCTTGGAAATTCACGTTTCCACACCCACATAATACAAGGCACTAACCTTCCTGGGTTACACAGAGTGTATTTAGGAATAACCTCAGTGAAGGAGGTATAAGTAGATCTATTTCCTCTACACACTAGTATAGTAACACAATTTTAAATGTGTGACCTATTCATAATTCTCAGAACATCCATTTTGTAAATAGCAGTTGGACATTTCTCGGTGCATGTAATTTGTCTCTGTATGGTTAATAATTTATTATTATATGTGTATATTACACAACTATTTTAAGGTTCACCTTGATGATAGAGGTACGGAAAAAATGTCTTATTAGGATGTCTCTGTTACCCAGAATTGATTTGTACTGTAGCTAATGAACAAAATGCAATTTTGTTTACAGTCTGTGTCCTCTACATGTAGGTCATTCCTATGAGTCTCCTGGCTATTAAATGACATCTATTCTACCTACCTATTTAAGATTCAGGATAAATTAAAAGGAATTTAGTATTAGAGTAATAGTTTAGGAAAAAACAACCTCAATTTATTCACTACAGAGCATTGGCTGCTTCCTCTGATGTAGGGAAGCAGCTCTGAAAGCAGCAGTTTCTCTGTGCCTCTCGCACCATCCAAAGACATCCTCGCCTCTTGAAATCCTCTTGTTACAGATCAGAGTATGGATACTTGCAAAAGGGGCAGAAACTTGTCTTGTTGATAATGTGAAACAGCGAGTAACAAGACATGAGTGAAATGCAGTTTTCTTCCCATCTCTCTATGAATACTGCAGGAAACATTACCATGAGTATGTTGTGACTAGATGGCCCATGCTGTAATGGGCCACATAAATATGAATAACATACGAAATCTCAAGTGTTTTTATTTCTAAAAAAAAAAAAAAGTTATGAGTTATGAATCAGCTATGGATTGGCAAATTCTTGATTATTCTTAATTTAAACTTTATATAGATCTTTTTCATTTGCTTACAAAATAATGGAAAGTTCTTTTGTGATCATCCTAAAATATCTGCTCTCACTGCAGTTTTGGAAAATTATAAATGGGATTTCCCAGGAAAGAAAAAAAAAATCCATAATAATAAAAACCTCCATAGTCACATATCAATGTCATCTTAGCATGTAAAGTCTTTCTGTGCCCAAATCACCTCAAGTGCAAATAAACAGGAAAGACACACAGTAAGCTGTTCATAAGTAACCTGGGAAAGTGATCTGTAGGTCTGGCCTGCTAGGCAAATTCATACACACTATTGTTTTTGTCAAGATGTGCATACACTAGATTACAAAATGCCAAATGATTTTGGCTGTGGATTTATTTCAATTGCAGATGCAAAGGCTAACAGCAGTTGTCAATAACTGTCTTATATTTGCATGAGCAGATAGTAATTGTCCTTGTAACTGTACACTTAAATTATTCAAAAATCTACACAGCATAATAATCAATTCATACTTAATGAAAATAAAGTATGCCTTTGACACCCAAAAGATTGACATTTATGAGTTCTTTTGTTACAGGAAATGATAAATTTAAGAAACTATGTGAAGTCAAGATCAAGTGTTTTCCATCACTCGTGTATGCTGAAGCTAAGCAGATGATTTCAGTAAGATACTTTCTCAACTGTGTACTTTAAATTTACAAAGATAGAACAAGAGCAACACTAACATTCAAGATTACATTCTTCTGTAGGATGCTCTGGGGACACGTGTAGGCAACTGTGTTGTTTTGTCCACAGGGCTTAACAAAACCCGAAGGAGGGCACCATAAGAGTACACCATCAGTGACATTATTGCAGCAGCTCTTCCTGCAAGTCTAACAGTTTCTGGGTCTCAGAACCTACATACCTTATGAGCTGCAATATCTAGGCACAAAAGATTTAGTGATGGAAAGTGTGGCAGACTATACTACCAATTCTTTTTCTTTTTTTTTTTTTTTAAATCAGGCCAGAATTTCCTTTAGCTATTTCTAAACAGACTGAACTACACATATCAAATGCATATTTAATACTTGTATATAATTCTATGTCATGTACATTGTGACTGAAAGTTGTGCTTTTTACCCACAGAAAGTTTATTTAATTTTTTTTCAACTCTTCATTCTGATATAGACACAAAGACAACACTGCTTATACTTTTGTAAGACTTTACTGTCATTTTTGACTTCAGAGAGGGATGCAGGTCCCTCCCTAGCAGAAATGACACGTCTGTACGGGACATGAAATCTACTGAAGATATTAAGAAAAGTTACAGTGAAGAAAACTGTATAAAAGTTCTCCAGAATGGTAGAACAATTGAAAAGTAATTTTCCTTACTACTCAGATATTGGTCTGAATTTGCATCAAATAAAGACCTATCATATATAGAGCTGATGTCACAGAAGAAACAACATCCAATAGAAAGGATTTTACAAACAAACATAAAAGCACTGCTAGGGAAATCAAAGAAACCAGGATACAAACTTTAATTCTGAACATAAAGGACATAAAATCAGGCCAAGAAACTAGGATCAACCCACATATCAAATTAAGAAGAAAACCTTTAATGCCATAAACATACCCAGAAGTTCTCTCGTGATGGAGGGAAAAAAAGTGTTCCCCTTCTGCCTTTTATTAAGCGTATGTTTGGTGCTTTAACAAATGAAGTGCAGCATTTCCTTCCCACCCACCCCACACCCCCCACATTGTCTTCTAAAAGGTGACATATTTAAAATAAGTAAACACAAAAGTTCAGTTATGGGGGAAGTTGTCTGCTAACATTACTTCTGTATACAATTCCTACCAAAAATGAGAGAGTTCTGGCCAGAAACAAGACAATAGAAAATTAGTCACACTGAAATTTTTTATCTATATAAAGCTACTATGTGCTTCCTTACCTGACTTTGACACAGGCCACAGTAGTAGCTAATAATTTTCCACAGCAATTCCTATCTCTGAGATAAAATACACAGAAGCCATGTGTTTTCTTCAGAATGGCTGATCAGGGTCAATCAGTAAACATACGTTTAGTTGCCCTTTTTGTCCTCAGACAGTTTTAAACTACATCTATGGTCTTCTACAGAATGGAGAAAATGGAATGAGAGAGTGCGGCAGTGGGTGGAAATGTGTACAACCATGAATCCGGACAGAGAGACAAAGGAAACTGAGAAAGACAAGTAGAGCAAGAAAAGAAAAGTATGTTCAAGAGAATCCAAGAGGGAGATGTTGTTCTCAAAATCAAAGAAATCTGATTTTACATGCCTAGGCTAAGAGGATTTCTTAAGCTACTTTAATTTTTTTTTCTGTTTTTTATTCTCTTCTGCATAAAATGTGAAATGCCTACTACACTCAGGAGTCTCCTCACATCACTAACATCCACTCACATCCAAGAGATTCTAAACTCACGGAACATGATTCAAACTAATGATCTGTGCAACCACAATTCTCAAACGCAGAATTTGCACGTGTCCAGTGGTTCCCAGGGAATTACGGTTCTCACCACACTATATGGCTAGAGACCAAATTCTTCTTTAAATTTTCTTGTGAAAAAGAGTCTCCAGAAACTCATATTTGTGGTGGTCTAAGGAAGCCTGCAGAAACCGTTGGAAAGAGCACAACTGAAGTAGGTAATAGCAGGGAGAAGAGTGAGTGAAGAAACTTCACCTGCTGGAAATCAGGATCTCCTCACAGTTAGTGACAGCAATTATTGTGGTCAGAAGAGGTGATGGTAGAGTAGAAAGAGCAGCAGTAATGTCTGTATTATCTAAATACCTACAAGTGAGGCACTGACACGCATCTAAAAGATCAGAGAAAAGAGAGAGCAGAAAGAGGAATTAAAAAAGAGAATGCTGGACTATCACAGTATTTCCCAGTTGTATTCAATTCCACCTGGCTTATAAGACCTATTCCTTGTCAAATTCAACATTATTGATTTTTTGCAAATAAATCACTACCTAGGTCCAATTTTACAAACAACCATGCCAAGTGTAATGGAACTGATGAATTCTCAGAAGTGCAAAACCAATGTAGACGGCTCTACCACAGCCCTGTTCTTTACTTTAAAGGCCAGCAGGGTGAGGATGGATAAGGTCAGACCATGTTGCCATTTCCAGTAATCTGGAAATACAGTCTGGCCCAAAGTTAAAGAGCTCTAATTTGCAATGGTGTACAGTCACGGAAAAAAAAGCAAAGGAGAGAGGAAATGTTCCAGGAGCCAGTTATACCTTTGACTCACCAGTTATCCCATTTCTCAACTGGCACAGTTGAGAGTTTGGTCTGGTGAGAAATTAGTGTTTGTTTTGCCCCTTTAAAGATGTGGTGTGAAAGCACTTTATGAGCCATGTATATTAGTGTTCGTATTTGCAGGGGTCTGTTGAGTTTTAATCAATCAGCCTTGTTTCAGAAGACTTTAATTTTGCTCTCATTAAGTATGTGTGAGTTTTGTGTGTGTGCAGGCGCATATGTTAATCCCTGTCAGCATTCGGAAAACTACATGCCCCTAGTTAACATATTGTACAGTACCACAAATTCTCATGAATATCACTTATCGCAAAGGATAAGTTCATACAATGGAATGGAACAGAAACTTTTCTCATTTTCAAACAAAATTGCCTTTGTTAAATACACAGATATTTACCGTCTGTGCTTTTTTGTACTATGCTTGTAAAGTATAACTGTTGCATTTACCAGTTCTCCTGTAGTTCTGGAGACAAAACTATTTCAGACATTAAAATATCTCTGAAACACATTTAGAGCTGCAACACACTAACATATATTTTTCACACTGTCCTCATGCAGTGACTTAGCTCCAGTGGATGATAGCAGTCAGTGTGAAGGTTTTAGGTAATCATGCAATCACAGCAAAATATGAAGGCAAATAAAGAAAGATTTCAAGTGCTTATCCTGATCAGACTGAAATTGCCCTTCTGTCATATCCTATCCCACTGTAACTTAAATAACTTGTTTCACTGAAAGGCAAAAAACCTCTAGCAACTCTTCTGTCCTTTTCTTTCTCCGGTACCACTTGTAACCTTTAGTCCTTTCATTCTTACTTTGGGCTACAAGGGTATAAAACCTGTAATTAACAACTTCTTTATTGCCTCTGCAATAGTAATTGCTGTGTATAGCCTTGAGGTACTAAGAATAAAAAATAATTTTCTTCCCCCTTCCCCTTGTATTTAACTAGCACTCTACAGTTATTATTAGGATCTTGCCAAAACTTCACCTTTCGCAAGAACCTTGTGATAAAAGCGTAATCGCCACACAGTGACCTCTGCATGCAGCAATCAATACTTATGCTGTAATATTTCCCCTTCTTGCTGTTTCAGAGCAGCCTTTTAAAAAAAACAGGCTGGGAAGAGATTAGATTATCAATTATCATGAAACTGTCTGCAACTTCAAAGAGCTGCAGAGCAAGGGAAACCATAGTTTATCAGGACTGTAAGCGTCCTGCAATTATCTCTCATGTCACCCAGATGCAGAGCAGTAGTTGGGGAATAACTTGGGTCTGTGGTGAGAGACTGGGCTGGTGGAAAAATATAAAAGCAGCATTTTCTTTGGAACATGAATCATTGGTTTTGGGTCAGATATTGACAATAAGTAGGATCTTGAATGTGTTAACTACGAGCAGCTCAATCCAATATACTCATGTATCTATGCAGCGTGAGCATTTTATCGATAAGCAGACATGGGACACTTTCTTTTTCCCTGAAACTCCAATTTTTACGTAGGTCAACAGATTGTTAATAGTGTGTCAAAGAATGATGCATTGATAGTCAGTAAAACTGCAAGATGTTTGTTCTCAGTCATTCCCACAAGTATTAAGCCTATGGGTTTGCACAGGAAAACAGCTTCACAAGTCAAGTAAAACACAGAACTTTGGAAGCAAAACTCCAGCTACTGACATCACTTCCTGACACAATATGGCATTTTTGTTTGGTCTTCTTTTCCAGTGGGATCTATGAGGCTTCAGTTTGACCTGTGATATCTCAAGTCCAGGAACAATGGAAAATTAATGTAATGTTTATTAATACATAGAAAAAGCCTCTGGCTATGCAGAGCACCAAATAAAAACAATTTAAAGTAGCATGTAGTCACAAGTCTGGTTAATGTGCAACTTTCTGTGTCGGGATATGATATACTGAATGAAAATAAGTTCATAAAGGAATTTTACTTAGTTATGTTCCAACTCACTACCCTTTTATTCCACACAATACTTAAGCCAAATATTTATCCTTGACCATGACCACACAAGGACATGAAAAGTATGATTAGCAAAGCTGGACAATTTCATTAAGCATAAACAGGACTGGTCCTTTAATATCTGTAACAAAGATAAGGAAGTGTAATACTAATGTGTTTAACTTACACAACATGCAACTATCTGAATGCACTCCAGAGCAAAGCAGATAATATCATGAAGTTTATGCACAGTGGACCTTTCTGTGCCACAGACATATGGTAACAGTTCTCACCTCCAAAAACGTGCACAGGTGAAGAATAACAGAAGAGAGACTCAACTGATCTGACGTGGTAGAACAGAATTAATAATGTTAGAAGCATTGTGTTCTTGCCTCCCTTTTGTTTTTTCACAGTTGTTTGTCTATGATACAGCATTGGGTTATTTGTTGTTATTGACATTTCTGCAGGATTACTTATTACCCAAGAGACAAGGATAATGCCTGAGCTTAAACCAAACATCAGTCTATGGTTTCCTTATGCTTTTAGCCAAGCAAATCATAATGGTGGAAAGACCTAAACTTTGGCAGAGCCAGGAAGATTAAGACATTATAAACTGTGTGTTGAGTGGAGTATCTGAATACCTTTGACCTTTTTATTTCTTGTTAAGAGACAGGCCATGTACCAAAGCTAGTAATATTTTACACTAAAAAAAAAATGTTCTCGGGAGCATATCTGACAAAGAACTAGAATTTAGTTCCTCTAACAAGAAACTAGAGAGAAAAAGTGAAACCATTCACAATGTATGTGTTATTTCCGTCTCCAGGTGGCTGTTAACCAGGCAATGGAGATCTCTGATGGCCCTCTGAGGACTGCTGGGCATAGAGTACAATATTTCAAATAAATAGTAAATACAGAAACTATGCCCCACTGCTTCCTAGGGTATCTGGTCTCTATCCCATTACAGGTCTCTGATGGCCTGTTGGAATACTGAGAGGTCAAGGGATTGAAAAATGAGAGAAAAAATAGGGAATCGAATTAATTTTTTTTTTGTGGACAGTTTCGTGGCTCATCTTTCCACAGCTGTCATTTTGCCACCTGCTGTTTTTTAACCTACTTCTCTCCAAATAAAGTGGCTGTAGCTGAAACCTAATCCACTGATTCCTCATACAATTATAGGGATAAATCTAAACCTTGTATATGCTTAGAGTCTACTCTCCTGAGTTATTCTGCAATTGGCCTTCTCTAAAAATATCAGTGGCAAGGAAGGATACCCCAGCTTTAACCACTGCATGGTAAGGACCTTGCAAGATTACAGAATAGTACTTGTGTGAGCTATTGTGAGTGGGATTGGACTATTTTGGTTGCTTGTTTTTCTTTAGACCTCATGGGTTCATATGCAGAGTAGATTGCTTCTATGAAAAAAAGATTTTCTTCTTGTTTGAAATTGTATGTCTCCATATGACACTGATACAACCTAAAACTTATTTTCTTTGCTGATAGCTGAAAGAGAAAACATTTTCAAACATATACTGTATTCAGAGTAAATACACATAGAACCATTTTTTCTTAATCAGAGATAACTTTTACTTAGTTATGCCTATGTTACTTTTTATGCTAAAAAATAGCTTAAGAAATACTAAAATTTAAAAGATGGGCTTCCTACAAATTTATATGACATTGCAGTTAATCTTCAATGATGTCATGGTGCCAGATGAAACAGTTTCCTAGGGGGAAAAAAGGTGTAGTTAATCAGTTAAACCCATTTAAGAATTAACTTGAGCATCTTATTGTCCGATCAAATTCTGAAGATTGTCAATGTTCTTTTGCCAGTGTTAACAGCAGATACACAACTATTTTTCATGTGTATTTCAAATGAGAATGATGGAGGATATGTCTTCGTAAAATGTGGTAGATCATGCCTGTTGTAGAAATGCAAGTTGGCCATAGTTGGGTCAGGCTTCCTTTTTCTTCAAGTTTTGCTAAAGGAAGGTCCTTTCCAGGAGAAACACACGTGCATTCTTGCAATAAAATTAAATGGTATTTCCAGCCTTCAGCATTTCAGACAGTCAAGGACATGAGTGCTTTTCTTCGTCATTTACAACTGATCATCTTGCATATGCTTTTCTCCCTATTTTCTCCCACAAAAGACAGTTAAAGAGGGTGGAAAGGGCACTGTGCAACCTCTGGGCAAGTCTAGCTTGTGTTTTGAACTGGGTATAGTCTCCACAACCATCTAATTAACCTTTAAATGAGAGTCAAGAGCAACTTCTGGGACGAATCTTGCAATAAATGCCATATACCTGTTTCTAAAAGTGGAGCAATCTCAGAGAAATAAACTGGACTCTTTTGGGGTGAAACTGGACCAGAAACTGCACTTCCACCACTAGGGCACATCAGAGTTATTCTGAAAGAAGACTCTCCAAAATGCACACAGCATGGGTGCCAGGTCCTCAGCACCAGCTGTATCACTCCATTCACCCACTCTATTGTGCTGCATTTCTTGCTAACATAGATATAGTCATCTTCTTTCCCCAGCTTTCTGGCACACTGGGTGCAAGAGTAGGAGAGACTGCATTATGGGACCAGTCTAGTCAATGTTGCACAATTGGCACCGCACATGCTCATCTCAGTATAGAGACAATTAAACATAACATTTGAGATAAACAACATCCCTGTGGAACGAGGACACCTTGATAGCCAAACTCTTATTTATGTAACTGGAGGGTTGCGTAAATCAGCAGGCTTTGGGGGTAAAAACCATTTGTTTGTCAAGCCTCTGTATAGTGTCTGCTCAGGGAGGCCCTGATCCATGACCTAGCCTCTAGGTACAACCAAAACACAATAAAAGGAATTTGCCTGGCCATTGGGCAAATAGAAGATAAAGATAGCTCTTGCCCTGCAGAGCTTAATTCTCCTGGTAATAATGGGACAGTTCTTTCATATACAAGCAGATAGCTTAGATTTCTTCAGATATCAGGAAACAAATTGAGTATCTATATATATTGGGACCAGCTGGTAGAAGCAGGCATCAGGTCCTTAAAGAGGAGGTAGATATACCAGTTTAAACCAGATGAAAAACATGTCTGAAGAGCGTACTTTTAAGTACCTTCCTTGGTACCTGCTTTGTCTCCCACATGCAGCCTTCCCAACTGGCTCATGCAAATGCAGGTTTTGTGTATTCAGCAAAAACAGGAATGTGCTCTTTGCAATTTTTATCCCCATATATAAATATATTATATTCTTGCTACTCCAAATGTTTGATCATTCACACTATCAAACCCTAATTTTTTGCTCATGGAATAATTTCCTGTCTGAGCTTGTTAGAGCCTTCTTCACAGCACAGGCAAAACGGGAATCTGTCATCACAAGGCTGAGAATCCAGGACTACAATCATAGGAAGAGGTAGATGTGGGATGAGGCAGATCTGAAAAGCAGACATACTGGCAGAAAAAGCCCTGTGAAAACCAGGTTTGCTGCTATTGCAGCTGCTGGGGTGAGGCAGTGCTGGCGGATGCTCTGCCAGCAGTAGCTGCTGAGCTATGTGCTCCATGTTCTCTTGGGGGCAACAGACCACAAGGCTTTTCAGGGCATTCCCAGCAGGATCATGACCATGTCCTTGCTAAAAGTCACTGCTCCCTCAAGTAGGACAAAACTGTGTTAACAATAAGCCTATAAACACATAGGTGGAGTTAAAGTCAGATAGGTGGGAATTTGGTGATACAAGTAGTTCAGAGTTTAGTTGTTTTGGAAGATATAGGTTGCTTATTTCTCTTATTTTCTGCATGGTCAGAAACAAAATTCATATGACCGTACTCTTTTTTTATGCACCACTTAAAGTAAATAATAACTAAATGTGCATCATTCCTGTGCCCAAGAAGCCTTGTAGCTACGAGCCCTCATCTATGTCATGGATTTGTGAAGGTCTTACTGCAAATGGGAGGGGAAAGCAGCCATCCATCTTGTCCCTCACTTGAGCATTTCCTCACTTTATCATTATGAATTGCTGTTTTATAAATGCTGGGCCAACACTGTGCTGGTGTGTATTAGTTCCCCAGCCTGGTGGACTTCAAAGCTAGAAGAGATCACCCCATCTGACAATAGCAGTGAATCAGATCACTTGCTTACCTCCACATTAAGTTGTGGTACATACATAGAACTGCATTAACAGTGACTTTAATTAACAGGAAAATAGCAAGCTACCAACTTCTAGCAACTTTTATTAAATAAGCAAGAAAGAGGAAGAAAATTATGTCTTGGAGCAGGATTCACCTCCTCTGAGCCTCTAAGCTAAACAACAAAGAGTTCAGAATCAAGTTGATGCTAGGTCTTTCATCTGCCTATGCAGTCAATGGATGAGCACCTCCTCATATGAGTCATCCCACTTGTCAACTGAAAAAAGAAAACAGAGATTGCATTAAAAAAAGCAAAACAAACAAACAGAAGAGATTGGAGGCTTTAGTGCAGCACCTGCAGAAGTGAATCCTGCCCATGTCTGATACTTCTTTTAGGAGTCTTGCCCATGTCAGTGTCTCAGACCTTCTCAGTGAGGTAGGGATATGCCTTTGTCTTGGCTTTCATCTGTGGACCTAAGCACAAACAGCCCAACAGTGGGATATGCAAAAGGATCTAGCCTGACTTCTGCTGGTCGGAGTGAGAGTTCAGCAATCAGCTCTTTATGGAAGTGTGGCTCACTGAGAATTGTTGGTGAGCTAAGCAAGAAGGTAAATTTTCCAATGAGCAATGAAAGTAAGTGCTCCTAGTACCAGAGTTGCAAAACCTTTTTCTTTTTAAGTATTCCTTTAGTCAGAAGTATTTATGTAAACATCACAGCTTTCTGCATACATTTGTATAAAGTTCTGTACATTACAAAATGTAGCAACAAACATCATAATTCCTGCAGGATTAACCACAGTGAGCACCAAGCAATAAGGGAATAATGTTTATGAGCAAGAAATGCTAGCATGTAGCAGACTGATATATTTACACCTGTTCACTCAAATGTCACATTTACATATATCTCTTTTTTAATTATATATGGGCACTGTAGTACTCAGACTTGTTTACATCGAGTGGATCCAAAATAGTGACTGCTGGTTTTATATACATAAATGAAAGAATAAATCAAATATATACAGTTTGAATGTATGGGAAGGCAAGATTATAAAATTCTTAATAATATATAATTTCAAAAAATTCAATATTTTTTGATGTGCATCAAAATACAAAGAATCATAGAATATCCCTCTGTTAGAAGGGACCCACAAGGATCATTTAAGTCCAATTGTATTGAATTTCTGACCAAGCCCTAGTTACTGAGCCATGCTTCCACAGACATCTCTGGGAAAATGTCCACTGACATAAGTAGGTCCAGGAGATCATACACAAAAATCCAAACTTTGGGCCATGCTGTCTTCTGCCTTCTCCTTCATTTAAATGTCCAGTACTGAATAGAAATGTCACATTTCTGCTCACATCTGGAATAAAGATGCATAAGAGAAAAAGAAACACAGAAACAGAAAGCAGACTCTTTAGCTGCAAGAAGAGATCACACAAGTAGTTGACTATCTGCTTATCAAGTACCCTTACCAAGGCTACTTATATTTATATGTAGATTTTGTTCATGGCATTTTCAGGATACGAAATTTTTGCTGGGACAGGCGGGAGACAAAATAGGGATGGAAATTTTAATCTAGACCCTCAACATAAGTTGAATGACAACTTCACTGTTCCAAATAGATTCTACCTGATGTGTTAGAAGATAAAAGATACATGAACTGTCTTCCCCATTCAGCTTCCCACATGCTGATGCTGCAAGAAAAGCAGAATGCATTTGTGACAGTGCATTACGTTTGTTGGTAGCATTGTGAGAGCTGCATTCAGAGTAGTAATCTATTTTTAAAAAAAAAAGCTTTGCTGCTAATCTTTATTTAAAATAATGATGATTCCTATGCATCTTTAAAATTTGACCCCAACTCATTGGTTTAAAAGAAATACTAAAGCCAGTGTAAGGGTTATTTTAATTCCAGGCCATGTTGGTGTGAACATTATCAATTGATCTAGGATTTAAGTGACCTGTCTGGAATGCTTGACAAACAAATTTTTCTCATGAATTATACATATTACTGAAAACCATACTTAATGGGAGACTGGGAAGAGGGCAGGTATTTCCATCACCTAGGGGTGAAAGCCCTGCAAATTAACAACAAGACGGTTCATTGAAGCAGGTAATGGATTAGTCTGTGAAAACAAGAAATCTTTGTGGGAATGACTGTGATTATTCATATAGTCGGTTTGCTAATTATTGCTAGTATGAACATTATTTTAACTGCTTTTCAGAACCCTGGAAATGATGTGGCTTGTCAACAGTGTTGTGAAACACTGCAATATAGAAGACTTATAAGCACTACAGACTCATTCATGGGAAAACTTTGTGTTTGATCATGGAATCAAAATAGGCAGACCATATTTATTCTTACCTAATGAATACCTGTCTGACTTGCAAGGGGAAAGAATAATAGACAAAAAGAATCTTAAAAAAGTGGGAGGTATGATGTATCAGTACAGACTAGAGATGTTAGAGCTGCACAGCTACCCAGCTAACATGATGCAGAGCACACCATTCTCTGACTAGAGAGGATGGGAAAGGGTTAATTCTGCAATGCTCATTCCCACATTCAAATTCCATGACTAATAATGCCTAAACATAAATGTTGTTAGAGAGTTCAGTGTTATTTGAGAAAAGCTATGTCTTCCTAAGAACTACATAGCACAACATATATATATATATATATATATATACTATATAAAAGGCATTTTCTATTAAAGTGATTTCCTTTTTTTTTTTCCTTGTACCTGTTAACAGGCATAAACATCCAGACTTGAGTGATAGCTTTGGCATGTGCATTTTGTTCATTTTTTGAGGTTCTACCTTTCTCCTTTTCCAATTTCATTACTACTTTCAGCTATTCCAGGAGATTTTAAGTTTTGCAGTATCAATTATTACATTCTCTTCTGCCAATATTAGCTGGCTTTTGAAAGGACACTACATAACTAACTTTAAAATTACCTATCACTATATTGCATTTAACTTTTGGCATGACTTGAGTCTTGATTTTTGTATTCCTAATCAGGCTTTCTTTCCTCGAATTTACATTTTAAAGCCAGAATGACCTATCTAAAAGCCTTCTCTAGCCTTCTGCATAATACTGGCCTTCAGATTTCAAAGATTTTCCATTTAAGGATCGTGTCTTTCAGTTGCTCTCCTGCATGTGACTTTAAAGCAGAGCAAGATTCATATGATGTGTCCACCTGTGAGCTACTCCAGAAGTTTCTTCATAAAAATGTAATGGAAAAAGAAAATAGTATATTTCTGTCAGACATTGCAAAAAGGTCCATGCAGAAGACACCTGAAGTTAAACAAGAGGGTCTAGACTCTCAGTTTTGATTTAAGGGCTTCCAGTGAGGGGAAAATCTGAAATTGCTTTAGTGACTAAATATAGGAGTAGATAAAAGTTTACACCTGATGTCTAATCTGAATCTACCTAAACCTTTTTCACGAGTGCCACTTGTCTTCATACTCAGCTTCATTCTTACTCTGTAAAGCTGTGGATTGATGTTGTCTTTAACTGCTGCTGGAACAGTGTTTACTTTTACATGGACAGGACTTTTATGCATAGTCCCCTGTATGTTCTCAGGTTGGAGGAACTTCTTCCCCTCCTGAGCCTCTCTGATCAGCCTGGAGGAGTGATCACAGGATGCACAGTACAGTCTTTTTCTTTCTTCCTGTCCTTCCTAGGTATTTCATGAGCTGGTCATATTCATTTGTTGCAAGTGATAGTAAATCAAGTGAGAAGCATCTTGGTGCTAATTTCCCTGGTGTAATTTCAGGTTGAATGCCTCTCAGTACCCATAGCAGTCATGTTAGAGGCATTGGTGACTTACACATTAGGAGAAATTACTTTCAAGTCAGTACCTATGGCATACTCCGAGATATCTGGCAGCATCATCTACCTTACCCTAATAATGGAAATACTGGTTCTTGCAGAATAAAATAGCCAGAGACTGGCTTTCATCAAAACCAGCCTCTGGGATTAAGTTGCATGTGATATTTTGAGTGACTTTCAGGGACAGAGTTTAAGTAACTTTCTCTGCCAGAAAGCTAAACTCTTTGAATAAGAGGCTTGAATTATGAGATAAGGAATCATAGAATCACAGAATGCTTTGGTTTGGTTAAAGATCATCTGCTTCCAAACCCCTGCCACAGGCAGGGACACCTCCCACTAGACCAGGGTCCTCAAAGCCCCATCTAACCTTGTCTTGAACATTTTCAGGAATGGGGTATCCATAACTTCTGTAGGCAACAGGTGTCTTTATTTTTTTAGTATATATCAGGTACTATTTCTTACTTATTAGCATTCCATTATCTCTCAGCTGTGTGTTTCTAATAATTGGTTAGATTTTGAAAATTGTCATGACAAAATCATTGCATTCAAGAAATTTTAATATCAACTTTAGTATCACTGGCCATAGAGACCAAATCACAGAAGATATTTCACATACTGGGCTTGTGTCAATAAAAGCAATGGCAAAATAATTTGTAGAAACAATTTGTCTATACATATGTTTCACTTGATTTCAGCTTCCCTGAAGGTGTTATTCCAAATTATGGTATACTACCATGCTACAATTTGGTAATAGATGTTTCACGAGCTAAAGCTGGTTGTCTTTTGTATATAGACACTACATTTATTTTACCTTGAGTATATGCCAGCAATATTAAGTTTATGGCAGCATTTCAGATGCAAGAGAAAATAACACATTTCTGGAAATAAGTAAGTAACAGAACATTCTGACAAACGCAATGAGATAAGATGCAATTAAACACCCAGACAGTTTTCATTTAAACTATTATTTCTACTGATAGTTTTTTAACTATGGACACTCACATTAACCATGGTAAACTACCTGCGTGACTATTAATAGCCATATTGATACAGTCAGCAATTTTATTGCTTGGCAGATTGTAAGCTAACTTCTTCTGCCTTCAAAAATACTAAAAAACAAAGAAGAGAACCCTGAGACATACACCTGACTTGCACCATCCTCCTCTGAAAAAGCTTTCTAGCAGAGGAAGTTTTTAAAATGTCATTTATTCTAAGAGCCCCATATAAAAGTTCTTAGCAGCTTATAAATATCTGACTTCTCTCCTAATGGGCATAAGGAAACTTCAAGTTTATTTTGTCAAAGGTCTTTTTATCATTGGTTGTGTAGGCTGCCAAGGTTCCTGCATGCCACTAGCTTTTTAGATAATATTCAGTATTTTCATTGTAATTCTCTGGTCGTAGTCATTCATTTACAAAGCTTACTTGGTCTGGGCTAATAATCTTACAGATCATATCCTGCAGGCTGTCTGCTAGAATTTTTGCCAGAAGTTGAAAATTCCAATTAATTATCAACAAGGACGAAGCTTCCTGAAGGCTTTGAGAACTTTACCCAAAATCTTATCTCACCATTCCCACTTTCTTGATTCTGTGTATGTATATTATTCAGCTGTATATGTATGTATATTATTCAGCTGACTATATGATGTTATAAGTTCAGCCTTCATAACTTATATTCATCCCTAATATCTGCTAATTCAGTTTGTAACAGTCGGAATTTAATCTTGGGTTGTTAATTTTTTGTTTCTGAAAAAATACAGCACTGGTAAGAGCTTGCTTACATCCCTTCTGTATCTAAGCATAAATGTACTAATACTGCAGCAAGAATTACCAATGCACTGAGTAAATATCATAATGTATTGCTTGCCACCTTTCATGTGGCAACATTTTACTAAGTGAATAATAAGTTCTGAGTTTGGCAACACACACTTAAGTCACCACTCTAAGAAATGGCCTGTGCAGGCAACCAGCCTGGTTTCTGTAACTGATTAGACAATTCAGTTCCTCTTAGATATACCAGTCCAATCAGTAGAGATCCATAATCATGCCGCTGCAAATCCAGTCCCTCTCCATCTAATGACGTTAAGCATCAGAGCAAAGTGCTTTGTCCTACAGTGTGTTTCTGAAGACTGCAGGTCCCTTTCTTTGTCTGTAAACTATTCCCGGAAGCCACCAGTCAGTTTGAAGAGCCCATTGCTTGTTTTGCTGTTTGTTTTTTCTGAACCATTGGTCATGTTTTCTACAGAAAATCTACACCAGATTTAAAAGAGAAAAATAAAAGTCTTGATCTAAGTCTGGAGTAAGTAAACAATCCAGTCCAGTTACAACTGGAACCTATATCTTAAGATTTCTAACTTCCTTCCAGGAAAATAATTACAGATTTCTGGACAGGGTAGGAAAAAATAGTCTATGAATGTTGAAAAGTAGCCCAATCTAAATGTTAGAAAGAAGGAAAATGGAACATACTGTGATGGAGTCGACTAGGTAGTGTGCAGATTCGTCTTCATTAAACCCTCTTCTGCTTCTGAACTGACCAAAAACTGGGGATTTTCATCTTTACTTTTAGGGAGATTCGCTAAGGTAACCAGGACTCGGAATTAACAGACACATCAGTAAGAACCTCAGTGCTGTGATGCTTAGCAATCACACAAACAAAATACATTTAACAAGATCCCTTTTTTTAAAGCATATGTAATTTTTCTATGTACATATGCAATGGACAGAAAGATCAGTCCCAGATGCACTCATGGTGTATAATAGGAAAGAATATAATTGTGGATATTTGCAGACCAATCTAATGTAAATCTAATGTACATCCATCAATGTAATAACACCATCTTTGTGTTTTCCAGCGTGAAAGCTCACAATTCCTATGGAATTGGATATTCTGATCAAGTTCCTTCTTCTGTGTTATGGTTCTTTTGCAGTCTTCACTTTTCACTCCTGTATAGTAATTTCTGGCTTCACCCCATCTTTTCCACGGATTTTATTAATTTCTTCTTCTTGGACAACCTCTCTTCAGCTTCATACTAACTCATTGAGTTTCAGGTTAGACTTAGAAGGCTACAGTGTCAGAGCAGGTTTGAAATTGGCTTCTCCTTCTTAAACTAAAGTAATAACTAATGGATGCTATATGACATATAATGGTCTTATCACCACTATACAAATATGAATATAAATAAATACAAATAAAACAGTTTGTAAGGGCAAATATACACTGAAACCTCAGATTTCCCAGTTGGAGGGGTAAAGACATTTAAAAAACAATGCTAGTTTTGAAGATTGCAGACCAGGCTAGTTTCAGAACATCTAATTGAGTCACTGACTTCTTGTAGAAGTCAGAGTCAAAGAGGAATGAGCAATTCAGACCACTTGGTCTCCAAAGCTCCTTTAGTTCATCTCTGAACATAGTCAGTGGAAAAAACTGCTGAAATTAAGCACCTACAGCATGTGGTATGCCTCACTTAGCATATAACTTCTCTCTCCAATGCCTCAGCAGAAGAGGAAGCCCTGGTTCGTGGTGAATTGCACTGCTTTGACTCTCCGACACTTTGGCAACATTCTGAGCACTTTGCACCACTTCAGAGGATATGAAAGCATGATGGTTTTGGGAGGGTCTTTTACATTTGACTAAGAAAATGAGTTTCAGATTTATTACGTTTTCTCCATAGTTTCTATCACATTGAATTGTAGGCAGGAAATAGGAGAACTGTTCTCACAAACTGGAGCGATAATTGCTTTGTTAAAGGTCGTCCAGATGGGACGCAGATCTTCAGAATTGTTTTAGAGTGTAGTGAGAGCTACAATTATCTTGCTTCTTCTCAAGGAGTCTGAAGTTGCATAAAAGACATTGGACCCTCTGGAATAAAATTTTAAGTTTCTTTCAAGTAAATGTGAGTTCATCAAGCTTGTAATGGGGTTTTGTTGTTTTTTCCCCAAGCGTCAGAAATAATCCAGAAGCACCAATTTCACTGCAGAACAGTCCACCACTTTTCCAGACTTTCAGGATGAGGAGATCTGTACAGCAGGATACTTTTGTTACAACTTTGGCTGAGCTCTTTTTATGGACCACACAACTATGCTTTGTTAGACTTCAGTGTTTGTGCTTTAACCCACTTGACCTACAGTCTAGACATCACCACAGTTCTCTGTCACACTGATGAAGACAGTTTGTAGCAATTAAAAGATTTCTTAAATAGTGTAACAGTTCCTGATCATGTTTGCTAGGAAGTCATTAATTGCTGTGGTAACTGCAGAGATGTTGAATTTTTGCTTTATTTCCTTTTTTCTATGTTCCTTTTCATGAAATCCCATCACCTGCTAATGGTGCCACAGATGCAGCCAAATGGACTCACATGCTTTTCAGCTTCTAAATTCATGCAGTTTGGGCTCATGCTTAATCAGCTGAATCACAGTGCTGGCCTCTAGTACTTATCCTTGTCATTACCCTTATTGGCACTATCTGATCACATTTAGGGAGACATGTAGTAAGAAATCCTGCTTTTACTTCCTCGTTATACATAACATGAAGAAATCCCTCCCCTCGAGGTACCTGCATCCTCAGCTGCAGAGAATTTTGAAATATTAATTTAAAGCTATTTGAAGTCTTTGTTTTATTAACAAGATACTTTTTCCCTGCTTCCCCCCCCCCCCCCCCCAAAGTGAACAATTATGAATTGTAATAACTGTGTTCCAAGAAGGTTTTATTTTGTCAAAATGCAGAGCTCTCCCCCAGGGCCACATTAGTATCTTTTTCTGTCTAGGAATGCAGCTGTTCCAGGGCAGGCTCTGAGTAATGTCTCTAATCGGCAGATATGCAGAGTGCTTAAGCTAATTATGTAATAAGGGAATCACTGCTAAAATTTTATAAACGTTAATATAGACATTTAAGTTCAATTTCTTTGAAAGTTGAACAGGAAATGAGAAATCTTGTGGTACTAGTACCAAATGCTCATTTTTATACTGAGGTTTTAAAATGTCGGGTATTGCCGATCTAATGCTGTATTCAAGCTGCAAATGACTCTCTTTGGCATTGAAATATTGCTGCAATTAAACCTGCAGTAAAGTATTAAAATAAAAAAAATATCTTGCATCTGATTGCCTTCACACAAAACTACGTGGATCTTCATTGATCTTGAAAGATGGTCCCTGAAATCTGAGTTTTAATTTTTCATACACAGATAATACTTTCTTCCCTAGGTCTTGGGGAACAAATACAAGATTTCTCATTTAAGCAGTTCCACATGAAAGTTAACATTGCGAGACCTATCTGAGGCAGCTTCTTTAACACAGTTTGCAGTCTCCACATCAGCCCTTATTCATTCATCTAGGTGTATGTCTTTGTTTCTACATTTGTATAACTCAGCAAACCATTCATTTCAATGACAGTCTTTTCTCAGGTAGTTGGTAAACAAGACAAATGTATTTTCAGTCACAGTATTTGAGCATTGGGATCAGGGGAAGAAGGCAAGATCAGTTGATTTAGACCAAACACACTCCTCTCCTTATTACATGTTTAACATTTTCCACCATTCAAACTCCCCCCGAAAAGTGCCAACACTGTAGGTGACCAAGATCTTCCATGTCCAAGGCAGAAAATTCCTTTGCCAATACCGTAGGCCTGACCACTTCCCAAAATGTAGGGCACAGTCCTCCAACCAGTTGGGAGCTGGAACTTCTGTGTCCACTGAGTGATTATTAAAAGAGCAAAGAAGTAACAAACTACCTACTATAGGTAGATGCTGATTTTGTTGTTTATTGCACTACTATTGGGCATTAGGATAAAATCTACATTTTGAGAACTAGACTGGCATTCAAACACGTGTTCCTTTGCATCCGCATTCACTAAACATTATCCCAAATACAAATCCAAACACAAAGTAGTATTGCAATCACGAATAAAACTTCCTTTTTGTTGCCAGCTAAAACAGGCCAAAAGATGCATTTGTCTGTAATACGGATGAGCTTGAATGTGCCACTTCTGTGCATCTCACATGTCTTTGCCATGGGGTGTCATTGCTTGGTCCTTTCTAGAGAAGTTTCAACACCACACATCAAAAGGATGAAAGAGATTGGTTGTCAGCTTGACTTTGGTTGGAAGAACAAACCCCTGAATGCTAAATATCCCACAGCTTGCCAAGACAGGGATTCTGTTAGGACCACTTGCTAATTCCACAATAATGGTATGCTACATACAAACCCTCAAATATTAAACAGATGAGTGTTTATTAAATATTAAGCATATGGTGTTTTAAAAAATGGAGAGAGAGGGCTACTGCCACTACAAGTAAAATCTTAGGCTCAGAATTTCCGGTTCTAATCCCTTTCAAGCTTCTTTTCTTGGCAGCTTTGGAGAACTGTATGCAGTTCATCTGCATAAGTCCATGTGCTGGATTTCTCAAAGCAGAATATTTTCATAATATTTATAGTTTTCATAATAAGCAGAGTATTTTCATGAAGGAAAATATTTGATTTATGGATTTCAGGGACTAACTGCAGGTTCCTAAGCTTGAATAAAATTTCACAAAAAGAACTAAAATGCATAGATCCCTTCTGAAAATGCATAGATCCCCTCTTTAAGACTGAAAGTCCACAGTTGCCATTCTAGCTTTCAAAGATTATAGCCTATAGGAGAAGTATGACTATAGCATTCGTTGCAACTACTTGTCACTGTCCTAAAAAGGCTTGTTCACTTGAAGCTGGACATCTGCACGACTTCAGTCTTGCTACTGTCAATATCTGAGGCAACTAACTAAAATGTAGGGGACTAGGATACGTCTATTCTACATCAAATAGGGAAGTCTCCTTCCTAGTTGCAGAAAAACAACTCTCTCTCTACAAATGGCACAAAAATACAAGTTCTGGCTTAAGAGGTTTAGGAGACAAAATTTTCTAGAAGCTGGAAGAATAATTTGAGGAGGCAGTGAGAATGTTTACCATAGTCCTAAAGTTCTTGTCTAGTAATTCATTCCCTACCCATATCGGAGACAAGATACTGAGCTAGATGGACCTTTGCTATAGGACAATACAGCAGTGTACACTCACTCAGCTTTGAAGACAAAAACTGTGAACTAAGCCTTATATCTTAAAGCATAGTAAATATGACATTTACAAGCTAGGGAGCTGCAGAAACATCTTGTAGCATGGTGCATTCTAAACACAATTCAACAAGTAGATTTTCACTTGAGCTATCAGGACTTGCTCCACTGTCCTATAAGTAGAATTTCTTCTTGTGCTAACCATCTTGGATTTACTATTCAAATAGTAGATTGAATTTCTATTAACAGACAGACACAAAAGTTTTCACTGAAAAGTTAAATGAAAGCTCTGGGAACCAACGGGAAGAGCACATGATGGATTCTGGTTTGTGCATTGTTTTTCATTGAAATGCTGCAGCTTGTGTTTCAGTTCTAAAAATTACAAACACAGCTGGGTGTACACTCTAAACACAGTAGGATGTTACTGTGGTATTACCCTGGTTCAGTCAAAAGTCCTAGGAACTACAAGATGTACAGAATGGAAGCAAACATGCTCATATTCATTGTAGTTATGGAGAGAGGAGAGGGAGTGAGAGTATTTGGGATTGAAGTCCCTCATACACGGAGATTTTTACTAGTGGAACAAGGTTTCCCATTTTCCAAATCTTAGTGTGGAAAACTTGGTCATAATATTTGAGGTCTGAACATTCTTTGCAGTGACATGTAACCCTGGAACAGGGGCAGTGCTGAGGGGCAGACAGAGGCAGAGTGCTGTTCTCAGGCTGATGGCTGTGCACGGATGGATCTGTGTTGCTACAACTGGCCAACACTTACTCCATTTCAGCATACTAGATGGTGTTGCTGCTTTTGTTATTCTCAGTTGAGGAATTCTGGGAGTCTCAATCTCTAGCAAGCCTGTACTCCATGCAGCCACTTCCTAATCTATAGCTTCCCATTCATACTTGTGCAAGTTATTTCTGAAATGTAGAGTCATAAAATAAATGCAGCTGCTCAGTTTCTTGCTTTGAGTCCTGCACTGTTCCATTTAACAAATCTTTGACCACTACAGAATACAACTTGTGGAACGGTGTCATGCATACACACACTTCTCACCTGTCTGAAGTGTCTGAGTCTCGCTTTGTCTGGGAGAGTGGATCTGCCCTTCACATCAACATATGGGGATGTTATCATTGCTTCTCATTGTGTAAATGGCAACAGTCACCATTATTACCCTTGATTGGCCCAGTGTTATGACCCTATCTGTGTGAAGACCTTGGGTCCCTCAACAGGGTGAATAGGAGCTGCCCAAATCTGTCATTCTTGGATGCTTACGGTGTTCCAGCTTGTCGCATTACTTTGGCATGCTGACTTTTTTCCCATCTCACTGAATGGGTATACACAATTTAACCATGTTTACACCAAAAAAAACAGTCTTTACCATAGTAAACTCGGTATCCATGATATATAAACACTATTGTTTTCACTGAGAAATCTGCTTATACCTTTTGCAAACCATAAGCTACCTCTGTAACTCCTTCCATTTTGTTCAGTAGAGTCCCACAGTATTTCTGTAGCTATTATGGATTTCAATCCTCATTTGACAGCTGGTGAGATAACATGAACTACAGAAAGGTTAAGTGACTCAACTGAAGTCATGTCATAAGTTAGTGGCAGTCTGTCAGAGTCAAGAAAGGGATTTAGGTATCTTAAATGCTCTTCCTTGACTCAGTACTAAAGACGTTTTGGACCAGAATGTCTGAGAAATACTACACACGGATCAACACAGTTTTAGGCAACCAATAGGAGTATTTATCTTTCAGTGATGTTTCTAAACACAATCTTTTATTATTTGAACAATAAAGTAAATACAGCAGTCTTCTTAAATCATTGCCTAAATAGAGCAGTGACAGAAAAGTCCAATAGTGGAGTTGCATTCACTAAAATTTCGACTCATCAGAAACTAATCAAAATCATATTAAATTTCTTGTATAGCAGACCAAAACAGAAAGAGAGAGTATTACAAAATATTTTAGGGGTTACAACCTTGGACAATTTCTTTACACAAATCCAGGCCTCTGTTCCATTTCTACATTACTAAATTAACATGAAATGCCACGAACTTCAAACAATAATGTCAATTGTTTTTAGCCATTTCTTTTATCAAAAAAATAAGCCTTTATGGATTTCATATGTTGACTAAGCCAAAGGCATGGTCAGCACAGAAATGTTTACAGATGGCAGAACTCTTGTTTTTTAAAAAAAAGATCAAAGAGAGGTTGAGAATATACAAACCCTGGTGGTTAATACACACTCATAAACAAATAAATAAACTAGCATGATGTTTGCGTATGGCCAAACTGTCTGTGCAACTGAGGCTCTGTTATCAGCCCACCTTTGTTTTAAAACGCTCAGTTTGGGCCCCCCCTTGCCACCAGGACAGGACTTCTTAGATAAGATTCTGTCAATACTCTCACTACAAGCACCATTTTTTAGGGATTTATAACTTGACTGTAAAACTTCATCTGAGGGTTAGGCTTGGCAGACAAGGTCTCAGCCTGACAACAGTGTTTTTATTACATTATTTTAAAATGAAGTGGCTCTTTTTAACCTTAAGGAAGATGCAAGATGCATGTAAGTTAACCAGTTTCAGGAGGTATTTGGCTGCTGCTATAACTCAAAACTCTGTGTTGTTTTCTTTTTTTTTATTTCTTTTTTTTCCCCTTTGAAGAGTGTGTGTGTATATCTGTAGGAGTTTCATAAAAGACATCACATGGATGATTATGAACAGAGAACTATGTGCATATCCACAGACAACCTTAATGCAGAATAAAATTACTTATCAAATTTAAAGCAATTAGATTTCACCTGCTTCTTTTAGGCAAATAAAATCAAATTGAATTCACAATGAAAGGATTTATAGTTGATCATCTAAGAAGCACCTATAAAAAACTTGTCTGAGTGATTGTCAAGACTGAAAAGTAGTGGACAGATGGAAGAATACAGAGTCGAAGATCTACTCAGCAGAAAGGTGTTCACTACCCCACAAATTGAAAATAACATAGAACCCAGCAAATGGACAAAGGGTGTGTTCAGCCATCTGGGGTGCTGCTCAAAGAGAAGGTCCTAATACCAGTGCTTAAAAATCAGAAGCACTATTGCGTATTCAAGCTGCCTCTGTGGAAGTAATCCAGTGAGCTTTATAATATTTCCTGTAAAAGCATCTGATGGGTTATTGGAATAATCTTAATCTCTAATTCTTTTTAGTCATGTAATGAACCTTGAGATCCTTATTCAAAAAGAGTTTCCTGGGGTTTAGCGCTGCAAGTTTTTTCTTTTTAATTAATCTACAATGTCACAGCTCTGGGTGTCTGGTCTGAGACGCTGTCAACTAACTTAATTTTTTTCCAGAGAGTGGTAGACACTGGCCAATAAATCAGGTACTTCTGTAATGTATTAAGTTGAATGCCCACAAATTGAGATACATTCCTCAATCTCTTCTGAAAATATAGCTGTGAAGGGTCAGTCAGAATGGAGCACTCTGTGGCCACTAGGGCACAGTCTTAAGAACTTAGAGCCAACATGTGAAAGATGGACCTCTTTGTCAAAACAGAAATGCAATACATTTAAATTATACAATTAAGGAAGAAAGGGAGTGCTTCACATCACGTATCCTGGCTCCATGCATAAGACCAAGGGCATCACTTATATTAGCCTTTTTTTGTTCTAATTTAATACTCAAAGTTTATATGAACACAATGATGGAAGCTGCTGCAGGATTATATTGAACTAGAGCATCCAATTGGCCTGGGATATGGGAGGGAGGGAAGAAGACAGACTGTCAAGAATTTAGTTTCACAAAATCAGTACAGAATAGGTTCAGCAGGTGGATGTTCACTGCTTGATAGAGCCTTTTCTTTTGTAAGAATAAGGCTTAGCAGGGCAAAACCAGCAATGTTAGGTGGTAACACAAGGATGGTGAATATCCATTGACTGTTGATTGTCTCTTCCAATACCTGAGCTTTAAACACAGACTTTAACAACAAGTGAAGCTAGTGGGATCCAGGTTCAGAAAGGAGAATATTTTTCATGCTGCAGGTAACACCTCTGGGAAATGCTTTGCCAAAGGACATTTGAGAATCCAAAGTTCCTCACAGTTTTAATGGGGAAATTGAACAAGCATGCACAACAAAAAGGCCTTGAAGATTGCTAAATAGGCAAACAGTGGGACCAGGAAATTTTCTGAGCTGAAAATAACAGTCCTTACACTTCCTCACCTCAACATCCTCTTATGATCACTGCTAAGCAGTATACTGGGCTACACAGATCTGAGCCAATATGGCCATCCCTATGTGCACGTGAACATGCAACTCCTCTATAGGACTTTGTAAAAATTTAAAATCTACTGTTGCAGCACAATAGAGCCATGTTGAAAAATTTGACACAGCTAGATCATGTACAGCTGCCTCAGCTGCACTGACATGTGTTGGAGTAGAAAGATTTTCATATCTGATGATTACATGTTCAAAGTGTTAATCCCAAAATGACAGCATGTGTCAACCTGTCTGCATGGCATCCAGAGGTGTTCAAGACCAGGCTGGATGGGGCTCTGAGTAACCTGGTCTAGTAGAAGGTGTCCATGGCTATGGCAAGGAGGTTGGAACTAGATGATCTTTAAGGCCCTTTTCAAGCTTAACTATTCTATGGTTCTGTGATTCTATAATTCCATTAAATGTTTGCTCTGAGCCTGTCCAGAAATTATAGTGTGTGTGATGCTTTAGTTTAGTACAACTGCATTAAAAGGAATGCAAAAAACCAAGAACAAACAAACAAACAAATTACAACTTCCGCACTGTTTGGAGCTTTGTTATCTGCTGGGAATGCAGACTACCTCTTCAAGAAGGACAAGGATGCATTGTGATATTTTGTGAAACATGACAGCCCTCAGTGTCAGTTGACTGCTTGTAAGAGCAGCTCTAAATTACGGCAGCCCTGTTGTCTTGTCCTTGAATCAGGTCGTGTAAATCTCAGCTATAGTGGCTCTATCACATGTACCCACCCATTACCTCCTCTGCCCTGTGCTCTGGGCTTGCCTTTGCTCTTAATGAAGCTTGTTGCAAAACTGGCAATGATTTCAGAAGGCACAAGATCAGGTTCTCTGATCTCTATGTGGCAGCAGAATAGACTCCAAATGAACATGAGTATGACAAAAAGATGACTGCCCAAGACAGGCCATCCACAAGGATTTTATCCAGTTAGACTGTCCAGCTTCTCGTGAATAGCAGTATGATTTCAAGTCCGCCACATGCACCAAAGGACCACCTGACTCACTTTCAGTGCTTTTTATCTCTTTTTTTCCTCTTTTGATATAGTGACCAGGAGAAGCATATACAAACAAGAAATATTTTAAATAATGGAAAACCTCAAATACAGAAATTCCAGTCTTCATACTAAACCAAATAAACATGTTGCAAAATGGTCTCTGATGTGTGCATAATTCAGCAGCTGTACTGTAAGGAGTGAAACTAATGCTTAGTTGCCTGTATCCAAAATGAAAGCATGGTCTGTAGGAAAACAAAACTGGAAATGGATCTAGTATCAACATTTACTGGACTGATAGGGCAGGTGCTCCTAACGTCTTCTCTTCTTCCTATTAAAAAGCTGAAGGCAGTGAAGTTTGGAGGGGTGATAGAGTCAAACCTAGAGCAATGGAGCAAACTGCTGGACAAATCTCCTTTCCTGTTCCCTCTAAGGGAATAACTCAACACTGTCTGAGAAGATAGTGATTTCAGGAATGACATTGTCAAAAATAAGCAGACATAGTTCAGTCTACAGAACAGATCTTCTCGGTGTCACCTAGAAACACACACAATTTCTGAGTATGTTACACTTCCTAAAATGGGACATTGGTATCACCTTAAACAGCCCAATGCCCAAGTTCACTGCTCATGTTCACCTCTAACCAATTTTTCAACGGCCAACACCTCTTCCTTTTTCTCAGTGCCACCATGAATTTCTAAACCTCCTTCCATTAACTCTTCTCTCTGTCCACCAGTCAAGTACTGAGGAGCTATAGAACTACGCAGAATACAAACAAATGGCCTGCAGGTGTAAATAATGCCTGTTTAGCCACGTGTTTGGCAAAAGACAAAGCAGTCTCTGAAAATAGAAAGTCCATCACCATTTGTATAAATATTTTAATAAGATTTTAATTACTATTATGACAAGAAATATCATTAAATAAACTATGATTTACATCTGTGACTAAAAATAAAAATAAGAAGCAAGTATAATAAGGTATAAGAGAAAAGGAAACTCAGTTTGGGGCAAGGAGGGGAAATCACAAAAAAACGAGTAACGAAGCTACAAAGTGGAACAAATACCTTAGGCAGAGTAGGTTAGGAAGCTGATATGAAAATGATTAAATGATTAATGATGTTAAGCCCAAGACTGTGCTTAACCCATGGATGTTACAATGCTTCAATACTAATGTGTATGTGTTGGTCATGACCTTCTTGTAACAAAACTTTGGCCATGACCTTCTTATAGCAAAATTCAAGACAGTTGCCACACCCTCTCCTCAATTATCCTGGTTTAAAGGGAAATCAAACTAAGCATTCAGGCAGCACAGGAGTGACAGAATACTACAGAATCTTGCCTCACGTGGATCCTGAGGAGACTAAGACCTCAGGGTTTACCACTGTGTATGTAGGAGGTGACCTTAGGCACAGTGCCAGTAGTTGTGCTTGCCTCATTCATTTCCAGACCAAAGTTCAAGCACACTGGTAGTATTAGTTGCTTCTGATGACCAAGAGCCCCTGTGATCCTTCAGTCTCTTGTGCAAAGTCACATGCAGATGCTATTTTCAAGCATTGATTTCAATATCAGAAAAATAGCAGTGAGCCTGTCTTAGCACTGCCTGCTAAGCTTTAACTAGGCAGTGTCATCTGCAGTTCGATCCAGTCAACAGCACAGAATCCTTTGAAGATAAGAAAAAAATGGATTGGGGCTGTCTGTTAAGAGACAGTTTGTGGAACTATTGTTGTTTGTATTGTGCTAAGGTGAAAGGGCTCTAACACAGGAATAACCATTACATGAACACCGATTTACTTGCAGAGGTTTAAGGCCAATACGCTTGATTCTCCATTTCAGTACAACTTAAGAGGAACACCAAAGTCAATGAACGTCCATCAGAAAAACAGAAGTTTGACTAAGAAGGGAATTACATTTAATGAGAAACCCTACAGTCTTATTTAAATGTTATTATCTCCACTGTTCCTATTTATCAATAGTATCAGCAATAGATAAAAGCACGGAGCTTGCATAGTTTCAAATGCTATTCTCTGCTGAACACATAATAAAGGTTTTCAGAAAAAAAAAAAAAAAAAGGTACTGAATAGTAATTCTCACTCCATCAGTAATGAAAAAAAGCAAGATGTCTTTGAAAAACTGCACAGGAGCCACACTGTATAGGTTAATATGTTAAGACACTTTTATTCACTGCCCACCTGTGTTCACTGAAGCTTGTTAACTGCTTTATTTTTATCATATGTTGGCTGTCAGTCTAGCATCCATCTATCCTTCATTTCATATGGCATTTCTTCAAGATGAGAACTAGTCAAAATATGTTCCTACAATTCAAATTTTACTTTCCTGGAAATGCACTAAAACAAAATGATGCAGGCTCTGCAGAGGAAAGAAAAGGGAACAATGCATTTTTTAGCTCCACTGGAGTCTATTTCTACTGTCCTACCCTGTTCACTACTTATGTCTATTATCTTCTCTTTTTGTGTGTATAACTCCTACTGACATTAATGGGAGGCCTGTTCGTGTAAAGAGAGAGGACAATCAAACCTTAAACGTGTTCTTACTTTGACAACTAAATCCCTGGGTCCAGGAAATTTTACATTTTATGTCAATATGTTCCAACATTCCTTTAAAAAAAAAACAAAACAAAACAAACAAAACAGTATCTATCTTCTCCCCATAATGTACAGATCTCTGACATATATCTGATAATAGATTATATACTGCAGAAATATATAAAAACTGAAGTAGAAGCTTTATTGCAAGAAAGTTTGTTGCTTAATCTAAACCTTCTTCCTGACATTAATGACTTCATTTTAGTGAAGAAAAGGGGAAAAAATTTAGTGAGGAAATTTGTAGGAGTAAAGGTTACAGAATTAGGTTCTTTATTGAAAAATAACTTTTTAGACCAAAATAGTCCAAAACCAAGCAATGCTGCAGTCATCTTACCAGCAGCACACAGTTGACATGTAAGTCGTATGGTGCTGGGAGACTTCCAGCAGGACCTCCCCTTACCTAGGATGCTCAGGAAGTGTGCTTTCATTTGAGATTGTTACATGAACCATACTTGGGCACTTCTAGGTCTCATTTTTATTAATCTGGCACCAATATTTTTGGTTCCTCTAACAGAAAAATGTGCTATGTTCTTCCTTAAGGGGGCCTTGGGGCCAGCAGGATGTTCTCACTTGGTTTTGTTAAAGGGAAATGATGGCATTCTGCACCCCGGTAATCTTTTGCATGGTTTTGCTGTTAATGCCAATATAAGTAATTACAAAAATAACTTAAATTGCAGAAAGCAAAGGTATTTTTTTTTCTTTCAGATTCACATTTGTGCAAGGAAATCCTGGCAAATATAGAATAGCCCATCTTTCCAAGGCACCGTGAACTCACCTCTAAGAATCAAATTGTTCTGTATTAGACCCTGAACTGAGATAATCAAAAAATATTTATATTTGATTTGTCCCGTGTAGTTACAGATCTCACTTTTCAAGTTTGTAATCTTATATGCGTATGTTGAATATGATAGGCTACCTTTTGAAATATCTAAGACATCTGCTGGAGAGAAACCCAGTTTATCTGCCATTCTTCTTGTTGTTAGTCTTCAGCAATGTAAGTCTGCAACGTAACCAGGCTACAATCGTATTTCTGAGGCTAGACACTAAAAACATAGGAATGATCCTCACTAAACACTAAGTTCTGGCACCTGTGAAATACACTTCTCCAGAGCTTGCTAGAGCTGCAGGTCCACGTCATAACCCCCAGATTAATACAGATTATTGTAATACCCTTTGGATAACCGGCAATAATCAGGGTAAGACAACAACTTGGGTGCCAGTATGATCTATACTGTTGCTCCATTTCAAGACTGCTTGCATGACATCCACATGAAAATCAGCTCGTAATGGAGCATATGTATTCAAAGATACCATAATGGATTAATAAAGAGCGTAAAGGGGAATAAAAGTTTGGAGACTGATTTCTGCTCACCAAACTAAATGACTTAGAGCTCCAGATTGAGACCAGTTTGAACAGGTCTGTATGAGTATTTTAATTTGGCTCAGGAGTGTACTTTGGTAGCAGTTGTCCATGGTTTGCAAGCTTTGGTTTGCATTGTGGTTTCTTTTCTGAGGACAATAAACTGAAATATGTGGTCTGGGAATGCACTTAATGTACACTAGCAGCAATTGGATATTCAGCCTGTGCAAGCTACTCCAAGGTAAAAACAAAATTTATATACGATGGACATTAGGTCCTCAGCACCAACTGTTTTGCTGTATGCATTTGTTCCTATCTGTGTGCACTTCCTGTCCAAAGTCCACACTAATAAACATATTTTTTATGATGTAAAATGATGTGCATCCTGAAACTTGCTGAACATGATTCTCAGCCAGAGTACTCTGGGCATTTTTCATGGCTTCGTTTTTCCTTGTCCCATTCAGTGTTTTATGTAATAAGGAGATTCTGTTGCAAAATTAAATATATGTATATATGTATTTTGCCAGAATAAATTTTTCAGCTTCTTTCTGGTATTCCTGTTACACATTCACTCACCAAAAGCATGAATCCTACAGTATCCTTTTCCTGAATCTGGCATCATTTATCTAAGTCTCTCTGTATCATTAACAGATTTCAGCTCTGTCAAGAAGAAAAATATTACCCTCACTTGACAGACTGGAAATTAAAACACCATTCAGTCTATATGATTCATCTGAGATTATACAGGAACTGTCTGAAGCAGACATTGCATCTCAGTTTCACCAACATCCATCCGATGTCCTGTCTTCTAAATCAGCCTTCAGATTCATGGTTCCTTTCCCATTTGTGGAAGCTTTATATTATCAATAATTCAGATTTTTTGTCCAAAGGCTGGAATCAGTTAAAATGGACCTTCTGTCCATCAGTGCAAATACAAGTGAAGAGTCACCATTCTGGACTGGCACCAGGAAAAGCAGGAGTCTGTTTGTTTTGCTGTGGAAGAGTTTGGGTTGGCAGAAGGTGCAGTGAATTTGGAAGTCATTAGAACTGAGATATGACCAATGGGCACCCTTGAACACCGGAGTTATCCAAAAAGAAGCACTGCACTTTACAGTGGCAGTGATGCCAGCCTGTGTTTCGCTAGGCAAGCGCTGTACATGAAACACCAATAGTAAGTCTAAGAGGGTGCCTTGTGCTGTTGCTCCTTCAGTTCTGTAAGGCCAGTAACAACCAGGTGAGATTTTCCTTTTGTGATAAAGAACATGCATCTACATCAAAGTGAACAAAGGCCACCACATTGATTCACTGATGTACGTCATGTTGATTTTCAGCCTGCATGTTGGGTTTTCCCTTGCATAAAGCCCTGCTAGTGTGACAGTGAACATATGCTGTTAGTGTGCAATAATTGTCCTTTAGCTCCTTGTTGGCTAGATTTATTACCTAAAGTAATCATGCTGCAACAGAGGAAAAAGTAAATAAAATGTTTATGATCATGGCAAATCTTATTTCTCCTTTAAATATTTAAAGGGCTGAATGATCTCAATGGCCAAAAATAACCTCAAAATGTATGTGTGCGTGTTTACTTTGGCTTGGCCAACTTGATATGATTTTCACTGTAAGCTCTCTCTGCAGCCAAAAATCACATCACATGAGCCAAAGCAGATAACAGACACATACACTTGTGAGGTCACCATTGCCTGAATTATTGAACAGGTTTCTGCACCTCTTCTAGGCATGCACTGGGATGGGATCTTGCCAATACCATCTCTTTGTCCAGCACATATTATACATAAATGCAAATACAGATATTGCAGCACAGCAAATGTAATGAAATAAGGGGTGCTACTTCCCAAGAATGCATTCTCCTTTCTCACTAATAAAGTATAAACAACAAATGCACCATTTTTCCTCCTTGACAAAAAATTGGCATATCCACAAAGCAATCCAAACTTTGACTCGTCAGACATCATAGAGAAAACAAAGAGATTTTGGGGGCTTTTTTTAATATCTGCCAATATGAACATGAAAGTCCTGAGCATATTTTGGAAAGAAACACCTCAGATGCTTGAAGATGAACATGATTTTTAAAAACACTAAAACTGTACTTTCAATACAAGGGATGTAGGACACAACAGAAAATAAATGGACTCTAGAATTACTATGCTCCGTTTCTAAGCAGTAAGCAGAGCCTGGTCCAAAACGATGCTTAATTATGCTCCTAACTATGGGCATAAGGAGACCAGTGAAAATTTTTTCTTTTTCAGTTTGCCGACTGAACCAAAAGTTGTGTGGGGAGGATCTTGTACCAACCCAAAATAATTTTCAGTCTTTTAACAGTTTTTATTGGTTGACCTCAAAATTTTTGTTGATCTGAAAAGAGAAAGCTTTTTTCAGCATGATAAATTTCACTTTTCAGGTTTTTTTAGTGCTCTTCAGGGTGCACTTCAGTCTGTTCTACCAAACATATGTGAACTATATTTGTTTTACTCATATGACAGCAGGAGACAATAGAAACTTCCGAGGGTTAGGTGCTCTGTGTTAATTAAAAGTATACTGACCCATAGCCTTGGTTACATTTCAAGACTACTTCTCAGCTCCTTTTGGAGGAATAGACCTGCCAGCGTGTCTCTAGCCCATGACTGTCTGCTGACATCTTACTGTATTTTTCTCTCATTTGGTCCCTTAATGAAAGGATGCTGCCCACCTCTCTGGGGAACAGGTTGGGACAAACACACTTTAACCTCTGTGGTTGCCCTCTGAAACCTGCAACTGACCCTTCTCCCATGAAAAACTATAAAATACTTAGATAACAGGATTAAAATAAAAGACTAATGAATATACAGAATGTCACACCTGCCGCACTTGTGAATTATTGGTCTCTTAAACTTCTATAACCCAGCACTGTCAGTGACACTCTTTATTTACCCTTAAGGCACTTGGCAGCTGCTTAAATGGCTGTCTATGGCAGTTTGGTGGAAACAATAATAATACATTATAAATCAATGAAAATGAAGTTTTTGCAGTGATAATCTGATATAGATTTGCTAACATTTATATGAAATTCAATTCTGTTTGATTGCATCAGCATATGTTTCATTTCTTCCAGCACTATTGATTTTGAAGGTTCTTTACCTATGTCTAAATTATTTGTTTTACAACTTTTCATTGCTGTTTGGAAATAACCTAAATCAAATAAAACCACTTATTTAATTTTTCACTTTTTAAAAAGCTGGTTACTCAAGTAATGGGATCTCACTTTTATTTTTCAATAAACAAAGCTATTAAAATTCCCAAATCTTCTATATCATTTACCTGTTAAAACTCCTCTGTAATTAATTCTGTTGTTACTTTCAGTAAAAACACTGAAACACAGGGGAAAAAAATAAAATATGGGCATAGTATTGAAGTGCTTAGGATATTCAAACCAGTGAATAAGCCCATAGTTTTTGTGTTGAAATGGATGTTGTTAATGCAGATAGAGCAGTGGTTACTTAATATGCACAGGCAAGTAGAAATCTCTCTGTACGTATTCAGGTGCTCTGTGTACAATAGTGATAATAACCATGTCACAGCATCATCTCACATAAAAGAGGTATTGTTGCTATTCCATTGATTTACTGTGAAAATTGAGGCACAAAATCTTCTAGAATTAGGTACTTTAAATGGCTATAAAAGTGTAAATAAATAAATTACCTGATTTTGAGACCTGCGGGATGCTGCATTCCATCTTCGGCTCTTGGCTTGTATTGTAAGTTGGAGCATGCAGGGTATACCACATACATATTGTCTAGGTATGGACTTGTTAGCTTACAGTTTTACTATTTGTGTGTGTGTGTGTGTGTGTGTGTGTGTGTGTGTGTGCGTGTGTGTGTAGCCTCACTTCTACTCAAATTTCACCATGGCTTTTGCATGGCTGTGACACTTGTGGCACAAGTGTCCCTTGGACATAAGTTGGGATGAGAAACCTTAAGGAAACAATATTTTCCCCTGAATTACAAATATTGTCAAATTAGCAGAAATTTTGCTTTGGAAAACATAAATCCTGGCATGACCAAAACATTCTGCTTCAGCTGTGTCAGAATTAGCTGGGGAGTGGGAGGGGTATTTTTTAATTATTTGGTTTTTTCCTTTTTGTGTTCTCTAAAATATGTCAAAATAAAACTTCAACTATGAAAACTTAAAATCTAATTCACCTGAAAATAATAACTATAATTTTAAAAGTAAATCACTTCAAAGTACTGATGCTTCATTCCTAATGAGAAACCTGATAACATAGCAGAATCTTAAAATTCTTCATGAGAAAGAGTTTCTTCCTACCATACGGGTCAAAAAGAGCTCCAGTCTGTGACTCACTGATAAAGCAGTAGTAGTTGCTTTACGTAACCTTTTGCTCTCTGAATGTCTTTTACTATTTGTAACGCTTGGGGTATTTTCCCTACTTGGGTACCTCTGCCACCACTCTAGCAATATATGGGCACCTACCTAGCTCAGTTCTTTTTCCTGTGGAAGGCACTGCCACAGGAACTGGCCTTTCTGACCAAAAAAGTTCACACACACACTTGATTTAATGCCCTGAAATTAAGTTCTTTTGCTGTAATTCCATGGTCATGGTTGCAGGCACACGGTCCCTGAAAAAGGAATGTCTGGCTCACTGAATCAGAAGCCAAACAGCCCTGTGTAGTTTCCATCAGCTTAACCTGCCCATGCCTCTGGCTGCTTCTGCTCTGTACACATAAACGTGTTAGATACTCAGTAGAGAAAGGAGCTTGCCTAGTGAAATCTTGGACAGTCAAAGTTAAGGATACTTACATGACATTTTCGCATTGTAGGTGATTTAAAAGCTGCTTACATGAGAACAGACAAAACAAACAAACGTAATTCCCAATCTGTGTCAAGTCCTCCTCTTTGATACCTATATAAAACTAGTGGATTTTCTGGGATATTATGGGTTTCTGTCACTGGCAGAAAATTTTTTTCACTCTTCTTTCTTCGAACTGAGATGTTTTTTAATGACTACATAAATAAACCATGTTAATAAACTTCAAATTCATGAAAAAGAAAATGAAGTCAAAGTGACTGTCACACACCAGTAATATGAAAAACTACTCTTGTTCCCTTCACCCGAATTCCAGCACTATTAAGAGAAAAAAAAAGGTGCTAAATTAAAATCAACTTTTTAGTGCTGAATTTCATGGTTGTTCAGGCTACACCCTTTATATCACAAGAGTGAGAGGAGATTAAATTAGTCATTGTATCTACATTATCCCACTTCAGTCAAGGATTATCTTTGAAAATAAAACCTATATTATGAATATTTTTTGCAAATTTGAATAAGGAAACTCCATTCAGTCAGGAAGATATTTTACTATTTGCCATTGTGGGATCAGTCACAAATGTCATACAGTATTTTTTGACTCTCTGATTGTCTGAGGTTTGCATATGAAACAAGAGCAAGCAAATGGAGCTAACAAGCTGTGGGCTGGGAATTCTCTCTCACAAACAAATTCTTACTCACAAGCAAATTACATTATTGATGTCAGAGGATATATCCTGCATGGAGCTGGGCTTACCTGCTGCACACTGAGGGTCCTCTGTGCACCACAAGATGGTCAGTTCACTGAGTAATCAGTTTCCTCCAGCACAGAGAATGGTCAGAACAACCATTGCCATACCTCTGCACAACCAGTGCCCCTAAAGTCACCAAAAGTAGCAAAGGCTTCAGATGACAAACGTGCTTAAGCAAGTAGACATTCAGAATTTGAATGGAAATTCATTAATCTATTGTGTTAATGTTAGATGAAAAAGAAACTAAAATGACAGTTTTACATTTAAGATATTAGGTCATAGGTAATTTGAGACATTACTGGAATAAGGATATTTATTAAGTTTTATAACTACTTCATTGTATTTTCTAACTTCTGAGATGTTCTCAGTTTGGAAAATGAAAATCTGAAAGGAAAATTTCTCATTGTCAGTCAGTTTGATTTCCTGCATCTCACTGTTATGATATTTACAATATTAAATTGTAAACAATCTTTCACTACATTGGAAATTGTTCCAGTAGGAAATATTAAATTTTTGTGGCTTTTTTACTAAGTCTAAATTCAGTTTGTGTTTGAACTATGACAGTCACTTGTGGGTGTAATTTTTAGCACAGAAGGCCTCGCCAACATGAGCCAAGGTAGCATGGTATATCATTACACTTCAATTTTGATACCATTGATATATCACTTGGTCATATGATACTTCTTGCAATAGGCAATTTCTGGGGCATAATCTCCCCACAGAAAGATGCAATTCTGTTCCTTACTGGTGTTCACTTTACACTGATGTTTCTGCCAGATTCCCTGGAGATGGTGTGAAGTTAAAGTCAAATAAAGAACATAACTTCTGTATTGACAACTAGAATGTAACTAAATCAAATTACTTTGATTGAAGTAATTACACAGATTTGTGCTACTGAGCAGAAAGAATTATGAAAAGACTGTTTACAGTCTATTTCTCCTCAAATATCCTTATCTGGCATTTCTTATCCGGGTTCTTGTCATGAATGGACGAGAGAGGCTTCAGAGATCTGCTGGGGTTGCCACATCATGCCCCAACCTGAGCTAGGCAGTGTAGGAATAAGGTCTTATCCTTATGAAGAAGTGGGCAGAGAGAGGCTGTGGAGCCCCTCCGTCCCCAGGATGGCTTGATATTTCCTCCCCATCCCCTAAAGGGAATACAGAAAAGGCACTAGCTTAGGCTTCCCACCTTTTCTCTGCTTTGTACTTCCCTTGGAAAGGAAACTTTTCCACTGACATCTCTGGAGGCTTTTAAGGCCAACTGGCCACATGTAAAAGGATAAACTGTGTAAGTTAGGTTATCAGACTAGATTTTAATCAGTAATGGTCATAACATACAAAACTCAAAAGCTTTTTCAGTGACTTCAGATAGTCTATTTCTGTGAGTCAGGATCACTCGATTCCACAAGTTTGCAATTTTACTCGCTGTATTTCTGTACGGCCATTTTCCCTATGAGCCACCAGCTGTAAATAACTGCTCTGCTTTAACAGGGTTTGGGTGTGCAAGATAATACAGACTCTCCCCTTTGTAGCAACTGTGTCCAAAAACTCCACAATAAAAGCTGAGAGAAAACAATTTTGCGGGACAGAATCATACCTCACTTCAGAAGTCACAATCCATCTAAAGACCAGGGAAAGTGTAATTAACATTTCCTGTAGGATTTTGTTTCAAAACACAAAAATATACCCTTCAACATTGAAGGACAAAATCTGCCTCTCAGATTTCTAGATGACAAAATCTGCCCAGCCCAGAGCCAGGTTTTGTACTGCTCCCTGCAGCGAAAGCCTGAACTCCACAACACCGTGTGCCCGGCCACACTCACACGGCACACAGGGCCACCTGGGTCTGCAAAGGTGGTGCTGTCTGGGGCAGCTCTTATCAACGAGCCCAAATCATCTCCCTTTACCTGCTGTGCTAGAGGTTACAGTGCCACAGTGAGAGTACTTAACAGAATAAGCAAAAGAGCTCAGTCCTCCCCTGGAAAAAAATAGTTTGGGGTAGGAGAAAAGTCAAAGTGAGATTCAAACTCCGTGTGGTATTATTTCTTCTTAGGACCACACCTTAAACTGGATGCAGAAAACAGATTTATCCTTTCGCGGTAACTTGGGAATGATTCAGGAAAGGAAAATATAATTCATATCTACCTTCAGCATTTCTCTATTTTTCTGGCTTTTTCTTGTAGCAAAAAAGTAACACCCAGAAGCCACTGCTTCTAGTCCTTCACAATTCTATAGGTTTTATGTGTAGCTGTTGGTCGAAAAACTGTCATGACTGGTTACAGTTTCTTTAAAGGAATGCACTTATCAAGCTCTCTACACCTAGGACACTTTTTCTCAACCTCTGCTTTTTTTCTCCCCTTTTTCCTATTTCTCACATTCACTTTCTTACTTTCTTTGCTGCCTCTTTCTCCTTTTTCAATCTTTCTCATCTAGCCTTTCCATTGTTATTCACCCTGTTTATTGCTTCAAGCAACCCTGACATACTGGACATCATCTGAAACTACAAACGACAGGATGCAATAAGCTAGAGAATAGCAGTAATCTGAGGAAAGTTCTTCATTCACTCTTGCTCCTAACTCTCTGTCTTCTTATCCTACATAGAAAATAAAAAAATCAATACCACCTCACAGGGCTTGATAAAAGTGCTGGACGAGTACAGCAGGCATGCTGGATATAGTAAATTAAAGTGATCAAAATTTTCCAGTGGACTCTGCCTATAGCCTACATAAACTAACAACCCTGTCTGTAGAATGTCTGTCACTCTAGAAGCTTTATTTTATCTGTGTCTCTGATTACCCAGAGAATGAGTACATCTACAGTATATGTGTGTGCATTTATCTGTATGCATATGTGTGAGAAATAGATAGGAGTAGAAATCAGCCTGTGTTTATAACAAATATTTCCATTTAGGTTTGTAGATTTTGAATTTGCTAACATATTTGAATGCACAAAATATTGTGGAAATAAATGTTATACCATTGCGAGATTCATATAACCAAGATAAAAATTAGTGCACTGTATTTAATTTTCAATATGTCATTCCCTGTCAGGTTAGATTTTAGCCAGCACTTAAAACACCATTTGAAGATCGGGCTTGTTACCTTTTCATGTTGTTTTTTCAGGTCTAGACATGGCTTAACAATTTTCAATCAATGTCTAAAAATGTATTAGAGAACTGAGAGGCAAAGCAGGCAGCAGGGAGCTCTGGCAGTAGCAGGATTCATAGACCAAATACATGAGAAGATAAATTCTTACCTCAAAGGAAAATGTGTGTGGATGTCTTGACTTCAGGGGGACATGTAAAGGGTGAAGTGAGGCCTCACATTATTGCACAATCAAAATCCCATTATGTAAAACTTGAGAGAATGTCTGTGCAAGAAGGCTGACCTCATACTCATTCAGGCGGAATTCTATCTTCAAGAAAAGGCAGAGCAGTAAATGCTTTCACCTGTATTTTTTTGCTCCATGTCCACCTTTCTGTGCATTTGCTTTTAGTGTATTATGCCAGTTTCTGTCTTGTGCTTAAAATAACCTGCATCTGATGAGCTACATAAGGTTAGTAATTCATGCAGGAGGCCTGACCCTCAGGTTTCGGTACCTGTGGATGCCACTAGATTATGCTGCAAAAAGACACCTATTTGTAAGGATTTTTATTCCTAAACCCATAGTATTGATGCAGTCCTTGGAAGGCACTAAACAAGGAAGGGGAAGGGGAAGGGGAAGGGGAAGGGGAAGGGGAAGGGGAAGGGAAAGGGGAAGGGGAAGGGGAAGGGGAAGGGGAAGGGGAAGGGGAAGGGGAAGGGGAAGCTACTGTCCGAGGTAGTCACCGTCTCACTAACTACATCCTCACTGGGTCACATGGAAGAACAATGTGGAGAGGACAAGCAAGTGTCCAGAACCTTTTTTTCACCCACCAGTTGAGCTTGCCCTTCTCTACAAGGAAGCCCTTTCTTTTTCCTCCTCTTTCTCCCTTCTCTGTCCACTGCTGCCATTACACATTCACTTTTTCTTTCTGGGCTTGTACAGAACTCCAGACTCTCTGATCCCTGCTTTGACCCATGCCTGCCCTAGGCTAATGGGGCTAATGAGCACGATCACAACACATCTGAGAAGGATCACAGAGCAGCCTCAAGATCTCGTTTCCACCACTTTAGACACCTTTCATCTTTCAGATCTTGCACCCACCCCTGCAACACATGACAGTGCTGAGTTCATGAGCTTTCTTGGGCTACTTTTGCCTGAGGTCTACACACTGAACAAGTTATTCTGCACTAAAAGAGCAGAATCCAGCTCACTCATGTGATGTACGGCAAAAACACATGGCTTGAGATTCTTAGACTTTACTCTGAAGCTTTTACAGGGTCTCTGCTGCACTTTGCCTCTGATTTTTTTCAGTGTTCAGTGTTAGTGACACAATGTCTTGTAGCTGCATATATGGTTCTGTTTGCACATGCAATTTTCCTGAATATTTAGGAGATTATGTACACATATATACAGGCTATGATCCTTAAAACATGTGCCAGGGAAAAATACAAAATAATTCCAGTATTTGGTCGGCAGTGTTTTTAAGCAAGTGTACTGGACCACACCTGATGTTTGTCATGGATACTACAGCCTTTATGTGACCACACCAAGCATAGAAGCCAACCGCAAGAGCTTGCGGAAAGAGTGTAGAAGTGTAAGAAATACATAGTGAAACCTCTTAAGCCTTACCCCAGCACGGAATTCTGGGACTTTCGCCATCAGAGATTGCATCCACCTCGCTGTGTTGCACAACGAGGTGATGGGATCTGCGTTGCACAGCTGCAATGTCCACAGTACAGCATATTTTTGCCCAAGCAACATATATCTTTGTTTACTTTTAAGCCTATTGACATAATGTAAGGGATTGTACCCTAAACCCCTTTCTCACTGAAATGGTGGATAATTATCCCTTATTAACTATTTCTCTGTTTTTCTTTATTCTGTGTGGGACTGTCATATCCTGTTTCTTCACCCCCAGACGCCTCTTCTTCCAGGGGAAGTTCCAATCTTCTTCTTCTTTCCTCAGGATTGCTTTTTAGTTTTATTTTGATTTATTTTCTTCACAAAGGATATGTTCTCTGTTTACCCCGTTACTCATGCATTTCTCACCAGTTATCAATAGGACTTCCAGATAAGCAGAAAAGCACAATGCAGAGGATCATTGAAATTCAAACTGGTGCTTCATGGGTGCTCCTCCTGCTTGGTCTAAATCCCATAAAACCCTTCAGAACTCCGACAGAACAAGGGCTGCAAAGCTCGACCTGAAGAAACTCAGCATTTTTCTTTCAGAGGTCACAGTGTCTCACTAACTTGTTTCTCTTATTTTCTTTCTTTTCAGAATAACTTTTCTCCATAGTTTATCTTTGCATTTCACGTCTCATTTGGTTCACTTCTGCAGAACTTCCTTCCCCTCACGCCACATGCCCAGCTCCTCTTCAGCCACCCACAGCCAGCTGGAAATCAACACTTTGCCCTAACTAGGAGTCAAAAGCATCTTCACTGCCAAGCTTTCTCAAGCATGGAAACACTGTAGCTCACTTTGGTGCACAAAGCACTAAACCGCGGGAGCCTGTGACCCACAGCAAAGAAATAAATGTCTCTAAATGCTTTCTACCAACTAGGTTTCTAGTTGGTAGAAGCTTGATGCAAGTTATTGCACACTGTCTCTTACTCACATATAATAGTGTCTTTAGGAGATCTCATCCATTTTTAGCACCTTTCTCCATGATGTGAGGCATTGTCTAGTGAAGGCAACTAATTGTATATATAATCTGATTTTTATTAACAATCATGGAGAAAATGAGTTGTTAGAATATCATGTTTCTATCCTACAATATCTTAGGTAATTTTACTTTCATCTGTTGTGTTGTTTCTGCTGAATATCATAAGTAATTACATAGTGTAACAAACATTTCATTTTTTTATTATTTCAAGGCATTTTAAGTTATTCAAGTAGTACAACTATATTTTTATGCCACTATAACTTAGCAGTCAAATGGATGGGTAAAAAAATTGCTCCTGGGCTGAGACCCATTTGCCAAGTTTCATTCCAGAGAAATGTTTAGAGTGACATTGTAAATCCCTATGAACAGTGGATTTGTAATGGAAATGCTGGCACAGACTTCTAACTGTGGCAGTACTATTGCTAGAATAAAAAGCCATCATGTACTGAATTAGTAAGTAAGCATGTATTGTAGCATACGTGTTGCCTTCTTTGTACATGTTTCTTCAGAGCTATCTAGTGATATAGGGGCTTCTTTCCTGCTATTACCATAACCTTATTTTCCTGTATCAACTACCAGATAATGACAATGATCCAGCAAGAAAACAAACTTAAAATTATGGAATATTTATTTAATTTACTGTTGAAAAGAAAGCTGTTACAGATGGTATCTTCAAAGAATTTATGCCAGAATATGGCAAACAAACCAGTTAACACAGACAAATATAATTTTTGAAAAGTGTATAATTTGCCCAAATGCACGAGGACTTTCCCAAATACGGTAAGATGTACCTCTTCAGCCACTAGTTATGTCCCTGTACAATGCTGAATCCCTCTTGCACAAAGGATGTGCCAAGCTTTTTCAATACAATAGCTGCAGAAACTCATGCAGGGCCAGCACAAGTCTGTAAAAATAGATGAAAAAATTCAGTGTTAATTCTAAATTCAGACCATGGCATTTCACAAAGCTTTCAGTCATAAGCCTTTGATAGTAAATATCGCAAGAATGTCTACTGAGCATCTGTAGTCAGAGCAGCTCTCCAAGCACAGCAGAAGCTACAGGGGTGCTGTCAAGACAGACTCAGCATTTGGGCTCTGTCATGTAACATGTTGATTTTACAAAGCCCAACACTAAGAAAATCACTCATCTTTGTTTATAATCAAATATTTTTCTTGTAACCCTGACAAGTTGTCATGATGATATGTTGCTGTGTGATTACTGGCTAGTGAGATTGACTGAAAAAGGCAGTGTCCCCACTGCTTGTGAAGCTTCTTGTGTTTCTCTCACTCTCTTTGCTGTCATAACTGAAATTTCCCTTCTCACCTGCTTTTTCCACTCCCCCTCTCTGATGCCCACCCTCATCAGCACCATTTCTCTCCTGATGCACAGCACATTTCCCTGGCTGCCTATACAGGTGTCAGAATCGGAGTGAGAAGTAGTCAAATGAGAAAGCAGTTAATCCCACTTTTTTGAAACAAATTCTGAGAAAGGATGAGCTGCAATTGAGCTACAAGGAAGGCAAAAAACAATATTTGCAATGACACTTAAAGAAAAGATGAAGTGATGTATATTGTCTGAAGAAAAATGCAAGGAAGGTGGCAAGCAGTTAGACAGACCTCTGTTTTATGTTTAACCAAGAAGTGGCAAATCTAACACAGTCTGTATGTCTTTACATAGGAGGGAAAGCAATACCTGTGTCATAGATAACAGCTGTTCCAGCACTATCCTGTTCCCTTATCTTGACAATCTCCTCTTAAAGCTCTGGCCAGCCTCACACGGCCCATACCCCACCAAACTCAATGAACTCACAGCTTGACACACCATCACTGCACCCAAGAAGTTCACCTACCCTTTAGGCTAGACTCACTCTGTGCAATAGGCCAAAATCAGTGCTGACATAAGAATATGGTGCTCTGTTGGAATAAATGGACACCTGTCCACTTGTCTGGGGGAATCAATGTGTTTATTACAAAATAACTTCAAATTAGTTTGAAAACTCATCAATATGTGGGAAAGAGAAATGTTGCATTTTCTGGCTGAAAGAAAGTTGCAGGCAATTTTAAATACTTCATATATACCCCTGCATTAGATTAACCCACATATATACCCCTGCATTAGATTAACCCAAGTGAATTTCAGCTTTTGAAAAATTTCAACAGTTTTAAACTTTTGGGGAAAAAAAAATCTGAAAATACAGTCTTTTTCTTGCAAAGTTGCCAAAAGTGGAATAAAAAAAATTTGGAATTGTTCAAATTATTATGACTTCTGTCAGAGGTTCTCTACAGCCAGCAAAAAGTATTATGACCACTGTTATTGGAAAGAGCTGTTTCTAGTGCCTCACCAGTGTTAAAATCAGTTCTTTTAACAACCCGAAACTCATCCTTTCAAAATTGTTACTGTGTTGTGCAAAGATATGCTTTTAGTGACCATGACTCAACTTTTCTTTGATTTTCTTTTTTTTTTTTTCCTTTCATCATGGTTGCAGCAGGGGCATTTACATACCAGCATCTTCAAAAACCTGCTGTTACAGGGGTACCTACTCAGAAAGAGTGAGAAATCCTACAGCAGTAAAGTGACAGTAAACACTGTTTTTTCTAAAAGGAGAACTTCAGGAACCTGAAGATGAAATGAGAAATACTCTCATGCAGGTAAACAAAACAGAATTATTCCTCTGTTTTTGAAATGGGGAAGAACTGTGAAGTAGTGCGCTTCTCTGATTAGCTGGGAAGGCCAGAAAGAAAGGCTTGTAATCCTCCAAGCACCAGCATGTGAGAGTTGTCCTGCATAGAGATCTGCTCCAGTCACAGGAGCAGAACACTAATCCCAGCAGAGCACCTCTGTCAACACAAGCATCAGCCACTCAGTGGGGATACAGGGACACTGTGCTGCCCTGTCCCCTTTCTGCACTCCAGCTGGCAGAGGCAGGCCTGGTCAAACTCCCTGTGAAATGTTGTTCTGTACAGAGGCTGTGGAGAGACCACTGCTGTAACCAGCAGCAAAAGCTATGGGATGTCCTAGCCCTGGCACACCCTTGCAGGGCTATGCCTTTTGGAGCTCATCCCTCATACCACAGCCCAACAGCTGCAAAGGCACCTGAGTCTCATCCAGGCACTGGAGCCCTTTAGAGAGCAGACCCATGCTTCCTCCTCCATGTCCTGCTGGCAGTGTGGGTAGGGAGTAGCAACAGGCCATGGATGCCAATGGATTTGCAAATGGTGCTTGATAAGCTGGGCTTGGTGCTCATGCAGCAAGTTAGAAAGGAGTCTAGGGAGTTGTAGCCGTATGACTGACAGGTACTCCTAGTGTCACTGAGGTGATCAAATCAGAAAGACTTTTGTAGGCTGGAACTGGCAGATAGGTCTGCAAGATAAGAGTTGAGGAATCTCAGTTTATAAAGAGATAATTAATCTTGAGGTGCTATGCAGGATTCTCTTTATGAGAATGGAGTGCATTTGTTGGTATTTAAATAGTGGCATGTATTGTAGAATACCAGGGTAGACTAAATATTCAAGCTTTTTAAAAGTAAGGAAATATGTCCTCTGTAGTTTTGCATTAGTAGTTCCTATTAATTTGCCATTCATCTGCAGCTGTAATTTGGCTTGGTGCTTGCATCCCTCAATAGTACTTATTAGAACTTGAGAAAAATGACCTCTCGTTTTACATAAGTTTGCCATGTCTGCACTCACGTCCTCTCTATGTTTGGCCTGGCAAATGGATTTACTGAAACATTTCAAAAAGAGAGCTTTTTGGGAATGGCCAGTTCCTTTGCAGCACATTCAGAAAAAATATATCTGTGATTATTTTCACTTAGGATTTAATTAGCTGAACTAAGTAGGGAATGAAAATCATGCCAACGTGACCCACTCTGTCCAATCAAAGCACAGCAGATATCAAATACTGGATGTACAAAGTGAACAGCTTTTGAATGAGCTGTGAACTAAAGTAGGGAAGGAGTTAATCCTCTCGGTGGCTTAGAGGAAAGATCACAGTTGCCAGCTTGTACATAGGAATTTGCAGGTTGGTGGGGCTGGGCCAGCTCTGGGGAATTAACTAATTCCTTCATCTTCTTTCAGTGTATTATAAGATGTCTGGGCTAGAGGAAGTGAAGCCTGAGACTGGTGGGGAAGAGTCAGTCGGTAAATAATGAGGATAATGATAGAAGGAAAAGAACTAGAGAGAAGTTCTCTTAATCCTGGAGTTTTGGAAAAGTGGTCCCTGTGTGGCCTTGCAGCAACTTGTGAGAATCATAACTTCATTTTGAACTTCCTGGAAGGGGAACCCATCTTGCTTCAAAGAGCAGGACATAATTTATCAGCTTTAATTAAGAGGGGGCTGAAACATGACACAATACAGGTTTTTTCCTCAGCTTGTAGCAATGCCAATTCAGAAGCTGGCCTGACACTTGTGGTAGAAAACAGGTGAGATGGTTTTCTCATATGCGTGGGAAAGAAAGCATCAGAAGATGGGATGTGTAAAAATTGTTTTCCTTTCCCAGTTTTTTAACAGAAATGTCAAATATAAACTTTCAAATTCTAGTTGTTTTCAAGGTCAGATTGAAAGAGGGAAGTCCATCCTCCTGAGGAAGTGCAGCATGTGGCTCGTGTTTTCACTCCATATATAGGCATAAATTGAATATAGAAATATATTCACAGAAATAGCAACTTTCATGTGGGTAGCTTTCACCCTTTCTGTCCTACTTTCATATAAATTTCACCATTTTTACAGATGCAGAAATTTAGTCCTGGTTATGCCAATTTGTAATTCAAGTATTTGAGTATTATGTCAGATTTATAATCCTTATCAACCTCCAGATACTTCCACACCATTTTTAAGAATCATTTCATACTGAGGTCATCAACATTACTTGTTTCTGATGTATTT
>NW_024104051.1:1630000-1667500 GCF_003945595.2 Pipra filicauda | reverse complement strand
ACAGAGATGCTAAAAATATAGAGATTACCAAATGCATAAAAAAACCGTCCAGGCAGGGGTTTACAGTTATTGTTTACATTTACACAGTCCTAAGGATTTCCATGTTGTTTAACAGGCCTCTGAGATAGCTAAGTTTATCATCCAAAAATGTTCTCCTATGTGGCACACAAGCATCATGTGAAAAGCGGGGGTGGAAATTCTGCATATAGGATTATTAGAGAGCTCAGTTTTGTATTAAATCTTCTGTTGTATAAGTAGAAGTGGTTCTTTTCTTTGCAATATCATGCAGAAACATCAAGATGTAGCCAGTCTCGTGCAGGAGAGAAAATGCAGTAACATTAGTGAAAAAATAGGGAAGTAAGACTTTGCAATGTTCCTCTTTTATTCTGGATGTTCTCTGCGGTATGTCTGAGGGAGGGTTAGATGCTGAAGGATCCTATAACCTTTACAGATGTAGAGAGGAAAGCATCTGAGGTTAGGAAGCAGCATTGACAAGGATAAGTGACTCTTCTACAGTTTGCTAGGGCACATGCGTTTTTAGGATCATGCAATATTCCAGTTCATTTCCAGCAAAAAGATGCAGAAAGCAGAGCCTGTGTCAATGATGTGGCTACAAGTCTTCTGAGAAATAAGTGGGCTTCAGAGCAAGGGGTTTCAGGCCAACAGAACTTGTTTAACATGTACTTCTTGGTGAAATACTTCAGTTGTCACCCCTAGCTCTCCATGCTGACCTTCCCCCTTCCCACATGACACAGTGCCAGTGAGCTTGCTTTCGGTATAAGATTATTAAGCCATTAGAGAGCATGAAAAGGAGGGCAACAAAGATGGTGAAGGGCCTTAAGGGGAAGCCATATGAGGATTAGCTGAGGTCACTTGATCTGTTCAGCCTGGAGGAGACTGAGGGGAGACCTCATTGTAGTGTACAACTTCCTCATGAGGAGAAGAGGAGGGGCAGGCACAGATCTCTTCTCTGTGGTGACCAGTGACAGGACCCAAGGGAATGGCCTGAAGTTGTGTCAGGGGAGGTTTAGGTTGGACATTAGAAAAGTTTCTTCACCCAGAGGGTGGTTGGGCACTGGAACAGGCTCCCCAGGGAAGTGGTCAGAGCATGAAGCCTGACAGAGTTCAAGAAGCATTTGGACAATACTCTCAGGCACACGATGTGACTCTTGGGGATTGTCCTGTGCCCGGCTAAGAGTTGGACAGTGATCCTGATGTGTCCCTTCCAACCCAGCATATTCTGTGATTCTATGATCCTGTACCAGTCTCAAACTTACTCTTCCCCTTCCCCCCATCTCCCTCTAGAAAGATTGTATCCTCAAATTGTTTTGAAGCTTCCTCTCATCTGACTCTTCCTTCTTCTGAGTGCTATTCTCTAGCATCACACGAGGAATAGATTCCTACTTTTCTTAATCACAAAAAATGCTTTCCTTGGCCACTGCAACATTCAGATGTAAAGACTTTCAGATAACGAATAGTAGACTTTGGGAAAGTGGCTGTTTTGTTTTTCTCAGTTTTCAAAACTCCATTTTGCACTAACTCATAGAGCTCACCAGACTTAAGTGTCATAAGAGCACTTTCCCACCACAGGCCCAGGGACCACTCTGTCTTATCTTGAGTATTAGCCAGAGCTCTGCTGCTGACTCTGTAGCTTTGGTTGCAAAATCCTTGATACTTCAGGAGTCTGCTAGCAAAATCTTTCCTTGTTTACACAGCCTGCTTAGTCCTCAATGAATGCTGAATTTCAGAAGAGAAAAAAAAGTAAAAAAATTTTAAAAGTTATTCTTGCAGCATACATTATTAGTTTGATTACTATGTTGACACCTACATTACAGCACTGTATGTTTAACCTTTGCAGTTTTTTATGTTGAACAAATATTAGTTTTATCTTTCACTGTGTCACATCTTTCCTGACAGAAGAATGCTGGCTAAACATCCACTTGTCTGAAATGGCAATCTTACCTATGTGGTTCTAAAGACAGAAAATTTTTTCTGACTTAGATTTTGAAATTATGCCTTGTATCAACATGCTCAATGCACTCCCTTCTCTTTAACTCACTGACTTTTTTGTAAACTCAGTATGAAAAGTTATTCCAAGTCCAAGTGAGTGAAAAACTTCAATGTGGGGACACAAGCTGCAAGGTTACGAAAAGTCAGCCACAAATCATGTTCGTGTTTGCAGAAGACATCAGTGCATCTCCCAGGTGTCAAGAGCATCAGGATGTGGAGTTATCTTGAAGCAGGATTACTGATAAATACTCCATCACATTTGAATATCCTCTGTTTTCCATGGGTAATATCTACTTTCTCATATTCTGGATGTCACTTGCTCTCACTTGGGTCCTCTGAGGCCCTAATCCCCAAGCTAGTGTCACTCATGGCAGTCAGTCTGTAATGTTACAAGATCAGCTGAGACATGAATCTCTAATAAGATTAAGACTCATCAGTATTGGTTTAGTCCTTTCCTTTTCTGAGGGAGAGGAACAGAATTATTCAAGACTTGCAGCAACAACATCAAGCACTTACTAATTACTACCTTTGCCTTCTCTTCTCTGAGGAAACTACAGTAAATTTGTATAAACACCTCAATAAAACCAGAAAGCAACAATAGCAATAAGCATTTGATGTTTTGTTTGAAAATATCTTTTCTTTGACATCATACTTTTTTCATGAAGTCATGTACATGTCAGTATGCATGTTATTACTTTGATAGTTAAGTTTTTCAGTGATCAAGAGAAGAGAATGGATGCATGTAGACTTTTCCAGAGGACACTTCACTCTATTCTCTTCTATCTTGGTGCAACAGTTTTTACACCTCACCTTACAAAGTCCTGTCACTTGGGTTGCTGGTTTTTGAAACTTTATGCTTGAAATAGTCAGAAAACTCAAGTCCACTACTGATTAACAAATGTTTGTGTTAGCGCCTTGTAGAATGCTAAAGGAACTTTACAGATGCATTATACCATCTCCTTTATGGAGTAACTTCAGGTCTCACACTGGTGCATGTCAATTGGATACCATAAAAATCTAGGAAAGGCCCACTTTCCATAGGGAAATCAACCTCCTCCTCCACCACCTACCATGACACCCAAATCCCAGATACTGTAGCTGTGAGTGACAGCTGGATTTTGAATCCCATGGGGAGACTCTATGCCTCTTGACGGATTCATTGTGACACTGCCCAGACTGCCTGCAAACTGGCAGACAGCTCTGTTTGCCAAATGTCGACATTATCTTATTGGCATTTCAGCCCACTTCTCATTTTTAATGGACAGGAGAAAGACCCAGCCAACAGAGTGCTGAAGCAGTGGCAGTGTGTTCAGGCTGCGCTGGCTGCAGCCTCCCTTGGACAGCTGCAGGATGGCACCAGCACCTGGAGTGTGGAGGCAGGTACTTGAAAGCTGCTCGACCACTTGATGGAAAATACAGGAACTGAGGAGGAGAAAGAAGACAGCAGAGGAATGCCAATTTCAGGAGTAGGTGCTAGTAATAAAAGCAATGTCATGTTACTGTGGTGGCTAACATTTTACAGCAAAAGCAGCTTGTCCTCATTGGAAGAACAGGCTTGCCACAAGCAAGAATATAGTTTATATATATACACTGATCTGTAAAAAGTCTCATGATGCATTATATTTGGAAATATCAAAGCTCTGAAAGAGTAACTCAGAGGAGAGTTCACACTGTAGGCCATCCGCTGAAGCAGCTTAGAGATGTCAACTCATGTATTAAGGTGGCTGTCTATTAATTCATAATTGTTGCCTACATCTCAAGAAATAGATCTGTTTCTCTTTTTCATATCTATCTGCCTGGCCTGTCAGAGCAGCAGTAGATTACTTTTTTCTCACTGTACTAAACTGTGTTTTTCCAAATAAATTATTACACCTCTCTTGGCTTGCAGCAATAGTGTGGCAGAATGGATAAACAATTCACGTGGTTCAGCCATCACTCTAAATCATCAGACACTCCAGTGGCTGCACCCCTTTATCTCAAACATGTCATTCCTAATTTCCTGTCAGAAGATCTTTCCACATTATTTCATATTGGTTTAAATGGCAGGATATACATCCATGGAAAAAACCACTGTACGAAATACTGCCTGGATGAGAAAAGGTCCGGTGCAAGACAAATAAGCATGAGTGCTTGAAGTTTTGTTGAAATTGAAATCGGTATCCCACAAGGTTTTTAAATCTCACCACTCTAAATAAAGCGTATGGGGGAAAAAAAATAAAAACTACCAGATAAATTCATGATTTAACAGTTGTAATTAAGCTACTCCAGCAGTAACCCAGAGACTAAATATGAAGATATATGATTATGTGTGTAAACACTGCTTTTAAAGAAAGAGAAAAAATACATAGGAAAAGTCCAAAGTCTTGAAGTTTAAAATTTAATTTTCAAGTAAATGTTTTCTTTCATCTTATATTTCTTTAATGTTAACTTCATGTTACTTCATGGAGCTGGAATATTTTACACTGCACTGCTTTTTGGTAAGCTTTCCCAAATATGGTCTGCCCTAACAATGGAGGACATTTTTAGAGTTTAACATCAAGATGGTTTTTAACAAGCTACTGTAAAAGGATTTTCCAGTTTTAGTGTGACTTAAAACATTATTCATCATTCTAACAACACATTAAACATAAAGGAAAGCTTTTCTACTGTCTCAATAACATTTTCCATAATACCCTTTTCTAACTGCATGCAGGTGCATGTTTTCAACCACTCTTCACAGTTCCTTAACAATCATTACAAATCCCACTTATCTAAACTAGTGATTAAAAACCTTTAAGGGGAAGCTGTTTAATTAAAAGTAAAGTAGACATTTATTGTGTGTTTAGTGCACCAATTTTGCTATGACCTAAGAACCATTCCCTAATTAAATTTTGTAATTCTTTCATATATTACAACTACAATATGATAACACAGAAGAAACCAAACAGCTAATTCAAAACTACGATGTGCATTTCTAAAGTATTAGATTGGCTAACTTTTAAAATCTGAGGATGGACTTTGCCTCTGTACAAGTCTGTAGGAATATATTTGTATTTTTGCCACCAACTTTAACAGAACTAGAATGATACCTGTGGAACTCATGGTCATGATTCATTTATGTACATTGAACTTAATCTAATAATTTCTTTGGTTTCAGTGGAATCAGTTCTGGATAGATAAAAGCATTCTGCATGCAGCATTTTCTACAGCTTAGAAACCTAATTTTTTGTTGCATTTTTTCTTTATTATAAGCTTATGCATACATGTACAGAGAACCTGACACTAATCACCCTCACAGTAAAGTAAACTAGAAATAATTCCAGTGCTATGCATACATTTACACCTGTAAAGGTGTAAAATCAGAGTGCTAAAGGACATATGCTCATTCACTCACTGGATAACACACATAATTTTGTTCATTTATAATATACGTACTTCCAAACATATTCACATTAAAACACAGCAAGCCTTAAGGTCAAAATGTTGCCTTTTTGGTCACCCAAAGCCAGGGATGTTTGTGATATCCTAGTACTGCCAGGATGAATCAGTCACTTAAAACATCACTATAAAGTGAGAGCACGACTGCAGTGCCTTGTGAGGTGCAGGGCAACTGACAGTGACGTGAGAACACACCTCTCTTGTTCAGTTTTTTATCGTTATTACTTTAGCACTGACATCTGACCTCTTTAGCTGCTTGTGTGTAGTGAAGTGTTCCTGGCTCACACCTGGCATCGGTAATAAAGCACAGCATGCATAAATAATGAAGATATGTTTGTGAAACTTCACTAAGTGGCAACTGCCTGTGACAAAGATCCTGCTACCAGCACTTACTGCTGTAAAGGTTTGTTAATGGAGGCTGCTCAGCGGATGACAAAATGACCCAATTAAAGTTTATTCCAAATGACATCAGGGTCATAAAAGGAAACAAAAGAGGAGGAAATGGCTCTGATGGTTTGAAAATACATTGCAATATATATTATTACATTTGCACTTTTTGCTATACCTTCATATTCACATAAAACAATACCTATTGAAAGCCAAGTTAATTAAAAAGGCGACTGTTGGCTAGACAGAAAAATGATGGCTTGTGACACTCTGCTGGACATGCTTTCCAGGAAAAGATCTAGTAAGAAAGCTTTTTGAGACTGGGATAGGAGAGACATTTCTCCTGTCAGATACTGGATCAGAGACTTTCCAGATGAGAAAAAGATTTCAAATTCAAGTAGTCAGTCCATTTGTAGGAAAAAGCTCTCACATATGCAGTAAAGTACTTCCAGTGCAGGGTTTGTCGTATTCTGATTTATTCTGAAATTTCTAGATGAGGGCTGAAACTATGGGCCCCTGGAGGACTAGACATAGCCCAATTTACAGAAAAGTTATTTGCTCCTAAGTGCCCCTTCCACTGGAAAGGAGGAAATGTGTGTAAATGAAAGGAGACCGAGGTGCTCCAATGAGGAATCAGCAGACAATAAAGTGTCAGTGATTTTGAGCCACCTGCAGTTAATTTTCCATTGTTTCCAGTCATCACTCTGCATAGGGAAGGAGGAAAGACTATTTAACTGAATTTCTTTTGCATTGGGACTCCACCGACATCTTGTGATGCACCTAATGCACCAGTGGGGATGAGAGAAGCTGTGTGATGTTTTTTTCAGGCAAATGGGAGCAGCAAGGAGAATATGGGATCAGACCACAAGTGTCACTCTGTGCATTTATCTGGGTAAAATAAAAATAGATCAGCTCAATTCTTTCTGAGAGACTGTGAGGCCAGACTGGAAATCCTAGAAACACCCCTCACACAGTGCAAAATTAGAATATTTAAGGGCATTTTTAATTTAGGGCATTAATTTAGGGACATTTTTAATCCTAGGAAGCCTAGGACACCAAGGCCACAGAGAAGCATCACTTTGAGTACATCAGCTTCATTTGATCGAATGAAATGCAGAGTCCTACTACTCAGAGAAAGGGTGCCAGAAATCTGCTCTGATTAATTCAGCTTCACTGTGACACTTTTCCCATGTTATAGTCAAGAAAAGCGATGAGTTCTTTGCAGTCCTGTTAGCATGTTTGAATAATTCACTGCTGCCCCAGCTCAGACATTCTGGTCCCCTACTCTACTCATGTTTGATTTGTGGATAATTAAATTTTTTAGGAAAATTGATTTGCAAGAACTTGGGGTTTGTTTGATCGGTTTGGTGTTGGTTTTGGGTTTGAGTTTTTTATTTTTCACTGCTACCTACTTGTAGGAAGTATTCAATTAACTGCCTTTCGTAGGCAAGGAGCAACAACCTGTTTTCCCATACATGAGCACTTTACCAGTATAAAAACACATTGTTAAGGATGTAGCAACGGGTTGGTGGCTGCCTAAGCTGGAAACATTCAGAATTCTTGGGACTGTCTCTTGGGGTCACACTAAAACATATTTTGCCTATTAAAATACAGCTTCAAATTTGTAATTTCAGTTGTCACCAGAAAGAAAGGATGCTTAGGGAAGAGACCTGGGAAAACATTTGGTTGTGCTTTCTTGACATAGTAACACATCTTTCAACAGCCTGTGGCTCAAAACATCCTGGGCCATAGGTTTCACATTTAATAGCACTTGGTGAATTTTTTTTCTGTACTAACTGTGCCTGAGTTTTGAACCTACATAAATTTTTGGCACCTATTTTATGCCAGCACTAAAGCAAAATGAACACCAAGCCACAGACTGCTAGTTTAATAGAGAAACGCAATTTTCTCACAATGATTGGATGCTTTCCTTACGAAGTGTGATGCTAATTGGAATACAGTAATCTTCAGCCAGAAGATTTTGTTTTGGTAGAAATAATGATAAAACAAGTGGAGTCGTACTTGCCTTAATAAAAAGTCATCCTACCCTTTCAATATGAAAATGGGAAATGACCCTCGTTAGCTAAATGAGTTTGAGAGAGAAATTGAGCAGTAACATTTTTGGACAATTAGTCTCCACTATGCTGCTTTTCTTAGTAAAGGAATTTATTTGCTTTCCACCCCAGCTCCTTTCTGATGTTTCTTGTCATGTGTTATTTTATTGTGAAGGAAGATCCTTCTCACATTCCAGGAATAAACGTGCGTCCTTGTAAAATCTACGAGATTAAGAAGTTTGCCTTAAGGCAATGATTCCTGCCTTAGCAAAATATAATGCATACCTGCGTATCAATTCTTCCTGTCCTCTTCAAAACTGGAGGTAAATGTTTTTTCCATTTACATTTGTGCAATATTTTTAGCAGATATGTTCTCAATTTTGTCTTTTGTTTGACAACAGAAAAAGAAAGCCCATTACTACATAATTCCATACTTTGTAATCCCAGCATCCTCAATGGGCTCTTATGAGATCACATCTTGGGAAGGAGATGTACAAGAAAGCAGACCACAGGCAGTTCAGCAGTGCTGCTTCTGTCTCCCAGCTCCTGCTGCAAGAGTCATCCCGCAGACCGTAGTGTAAATGCTAATGCACCGAAAGCAGAGCATGTGATCAAATCCTCTCCCAAAAATAGGTCCTCAGTAAGCAGTCATCTTTCCTCATCCTCGCTGTGTCAGTGTCGAACCAATGTGATTAGGTAGGGAGGACACCGATGTAGTACAGTAACAACAACCTTTTGGAAGGAAAGCAAACTAACAGCCCTAGTTGCTTGTCCTCTTTTCAGTAGTGCAGTGGTATTTTTCCGGTGCGTGAGAGCTCTTAGCCTCAGCCTTCTGACAAAATTTCTATTGTAGCTAATTATATTCTCCTTATCTACAAACCTCCCATGCTTCATCTAGCTTGAGTGGAACTCTTCCAACTGAATGTTTTTTCAATGGAAAACTGCTGTTTGATTGAAAACAAAGCTCTTCTGAGAAAGTGTCAACTTCAACAAAACCTGAAAAACAATTACAACTTTTCAGTAAGGTTAAAATACCCTGCATTAACCTTTTCAGAACAGTGACTCCATTTTCCATTTTGAAATTACTCCTTCAGATTGTATTATATTTTAAATAGAGATTAAAGACTGGGGCTTAAGATGAAATTGTTTTGAAAATTTCACTTAAAGTGATTTGATTTTATTTTGCTCAAGAAGCCAAATAAATCTTGAAATCCTGAACTTTCCTTTGAAAGGGAAATTTTGTATCCTTTGCAACTATGCTCGTTTACTTTTGGTTCCATGCTATGGTGCATCTCTACTGTCCTCATTAAGGAAATTGATGCATATTCTCCACATAGGATTTGTATTTCAGTCATGGTGACTGTAGCTGCGTCCCATAAAGAACTAAATTCTTCTTTCTCCCATTGCCCTGAAGTCTTATGCTGACTTTGTGTATTAACATGTGTAAGAGCTCTGATTGCTTGCTCTTACAAGTGAACTGCTATTAACTTTTAAAAAATTTCATATATCACAGCCTGAACAGTGTGTCACTGAAAACCAGTCACATATTTCTGCTTTACATATACTCAAGAAAAAAGGAAAGAAATCAACACGTTCTAAGAAAAAAAACTCCTGAAATGTTCGCAGCTGGACATACTCCACAGAAAATGTCTGGTTCCTCCACTTAGTTCACATTTCCCGTACAGCTTCAGCTGCTGGAGTGAGTAAGTACCATGTATCAAACAGAGCAAGGCAAAGGGAGGCTCCAAAACATGACAATTTACAAGCTATTGAGAACTTCTGGAATTGCATGTGAAAGCAACAGAGAGCACAAAGTTACTTATGTTGCTATTGTAGGGGTGTAATTAGAAGATGGTGCCGAACATCCTTATTAGAATTTTCTTCTGGATGGTCCTTTAGGGTATAGACAAATGGAAGAAGTTAATGTCAAGAGAGTGGTCTTTTGGTGACAATTCAGGCTGAACATCAGGCAACACAACTTCTGCTGTTGTCTACCCTATAATGCAAGGAACAGCTCTTACGTCCTTGGCACCTCTGAAAATATGTCCCATGGATTTTGCTCATCAATTGTCACTGGAAAAGAATGATCTTAATATCTGACCTCAATATCATCCGAAATGCCATGGAAAGAACAATGCTAAAGTATTTTATAGAATTGTCATGAAGTTAGTTCAGTAGGTGATGTTTGCAAACATGTATCATTCATAGATTCTCACCAGCCAAGGACCTTTCCTTGAATCCAGATTTAGAAGTACATATTTTGCTTTAAACTAATCAGATCAGTCTACTCCTAGTTGCTGTAGTGGTCTGATTACAAGATGGAGTCTGACTACAAGATGAAGTTTGCTTTGCCATTATCTTGAGCGTGGAGTTAAAAAGCCTTGATGCCACTGCTAGGCTGCTGCAGGAGCCGAGCTAGTTGCAAAAGCTCCAGGAGGTACCTAGCAAGCCAGCAGAGGCAGGCAGACTAGCAAAAAAAGATAAAAAGTTGTTACAATCAAAAAATGCAGGAAGTACTTACCCTCCCACGTAAGGTATGCCAGGCTGATCTTGCCTGGAGACTAGGTGTCCTAGTTAGGACAGCTGAGATCAGTTCATCATGGTATGGGAGTAACCCAAAACTGTGTATTCTATAGCCTTCCATGCCATTTCCCAGAAACTGTTGTCAATAGACTATTCGCACCCTCTGCCCATAGAGCCTGACTCCTCAGGCTATAAACTAGGTGTTAAGAGGCCTGTGAGATAGGAGGATGCTCTTGTCCTCACACCCTTTGTGGAACTCCCCGCCCTGAGGGAAGTACTGAACATTCCTGCCTGAACTGGAGGATATATAATCTTGGAGTCTCTGAACATTTTTTGAACCACTCGTGGGATCCAGAGGAAGACTGCAGCTCATCGCTCTCAACCAGACTTAGACCACCACTGGACTGCAATCACCACTTTTGACCAGACTGCAACAGCTCTCCCACCAGCATCTCACTGCAATCACCGCTTTTGACCAGACTGCAACAGTTCTCCCACCAGCAGGTTCTTCCCCTCTCCCTTTGCTTTGGACTCAAGCAGGGCCCAAGGAACACCACTTTGTTCATGCCCCAGGGTACTGGGTTATACATTTGGGTTTTGTGGGTTAAGACCAATTGTTTGTTTGTATGATTGTACTTACTGTATTATTTTAATAAATTGTTATTCTGATTTATAATCTCTCCTTTGAGTTGAGTTCATTTCCCCTGCTGGTTAACTCTTAAACCAGCACACTAGGGAATCAGCCAATGGATACTCAGGGCCCATTTGGGTACCAGGTGACCTTTGCTTGGATACTGGTGAACTGGTGTAGCGGACTGATTACAAGATGGAGTCTGATTACAACACTGGTTCTTGCTTGAATATTAGTTTGTGAGATTTAGGAGCATCACAATGACACTGGAATTGTTATGATCCATCAAAGAAAGTATCCATAAAGTTGTAGTACATAAACATAGGTGCAGGCATTAGAAAATATTTGCAGAAGACAGAAAACCCAAGTCCTAACTCAGACTTCATTAACTGCCTTATCTAAGTTCATGCCAGTTAGTGGAACTCTTATACATCTGGCTGATGCATAAACTGCATCAGACAGAAACGCCGTATCTGCATTTGTTATCCAACATAGTTATCCAAGCAGCTTCCTAGATGCTTGGAGTTGATGAAAGCTATAGCATCTTAATATGACTTATCACAGCTCCTTGTAACAGGGGTAAGAGAACTGAGGTCACCAACACTGGTAACGAATGCTCTGACAGAACCAAGCCTTAACAGAGAACATTTACCAAATTTACCAAAGCAAAATCATTTTTGTGAAAATACGTCTGGTTTGATACATCCTAATTAAATCACAGGTGTGGTTCTGATGGAGAGCTGCCTGCCAGAAAAAAATCCTCTTAAAAATTCAAGTGACCTAGTCTCCCAAAGGCAATGACAGGATTCCTGAAGTTTTTCAGTTCTTTGCCTTACTAGCCTTCCACTATAAATGGACGTCTCAGTAACTGATATCTTGCAGGGGACTTCTGAAACTTGCTTCTTTTTCAGTTGTGTGGTCTGATGCTGCCAGTTTCCTTAAACAAGCGGGAAATACGTAATGCTGGACTAAGCTTGACTATTTTTGAAGAATGTGAAAGAATACAGACCCATACCCCACTCAAGGCAATCAGTTTTGCTAGTAAATCTAATGATTTTCTGAATATTTTATTGAAAAAAATCTGATTAAACCTTCTTATGGTTCATAGTTATTTTCTAATACAATTTTGTCAAGTGCTCCACCTGGAAACTCTGCTACCAGCCCTTCAGCCTGAACTCAGATAATGCTCTAGGAGACTTTGCTAAATTGCTTCAGATAACATGCTCAGCAATGCACAGCCCAAAATTAGGTTCTCTATGAAACTAATTCATATTAAATGGTTGTTTGAATACCAAATGAAAAAGTAATTCTTCCTCTTCCTTCCCCCCTCAGATTTTCTCATGTACAATTGAAATTTCACTGAGGCCAAATCATCTTGGTGATATATGGTGGGGAGGGGGATAGTTCTTTCATCTGATTTGCTCTTCATGTGTAAATGTGTAATTATTAATCAAAAATGGACTTGGATAGACGGAAAGATTTCTTTATTCAAACAGAATCATAAAGTAGCACATTTCCAGAGGAACTAAAAATATGCAAGTCATGACAAAGTATTTATTGCATAATACTGTGATGTCAACAACACAGAATAATCATGCTTGCAGGTGGGAGCTTTACATACATTATACAGCAAAGGTTTTACTATTGAAATGGAAATATAAATCAAGCAGGATGCATTTCTAGAAAATAAAGCATTATTCATTCACATACTAATATCCACCTTATGATCTCTCTCCTGGACTGACTAATGAAAAAGGAAAAATTCAGTGTTTAGAATTAAATCCGATGTAGATGACATTTAAGGTCATGAAAGGCAATCTTAGTTGTACTGAAATCTTTTAATCTTATTTGCAGATTATTCCATCAGTGGCTCCCTGGAGCTGCAAAAGGATTTTATTCTCATATCTTTATTATTTAATTGAATGTTGAAAGTGTACCATATTGTAAATTGCTCTTAATTTAAAAGAGTACTTTCTTGTCTGAACATCATCACATTTGGAGAGCTATAGGAGAACTGACTCAGAAATATACCTGGGTAAATTCAGTAGTGGCATGCAAAGTGGTTGGATGTAATTAGGTAAGGAAATGACTATAGGGGGTGAAGTACATAATCATACTTAATTGCAATTCAACAGATGTTCAAAATTACTGTAACTTACACCGATCTGATGTAACAGCCAAATTTGATTCTATATTATATCAGGATGCAATTTCTATTGAAATCGGCAGGTCCACATAATTAGGGGTATCAGACTACTGACTTCTAGAGGCAGGAATATATTTGGCCCTGTGCAAACTCAGAGTTTGCCTTCACTATCCAACAAGCCTAAGGCTGAGCTCTTGTCTTCACTGGCCTGGGCAAAAAGTTTTCTCAGCATAGTTTTATCAACAAAGTCAAAACCTTTTTCTTGCTGTTTTTTGTTCTTACCCCTGTTCACCTGAAGGTATGATCCACGCATCCTGCATTAAGATGAAGATGCATCTCTCCCTCAAATTACAGAAAGAACCAACAATGTGAGTAGTTTTATCTTGCATGCTTGATGCAAAAAGGGAAAATGCCACCACAAAGAAAATCTAAACCTGGTTTCTAATCAATCTGTGTCAAAAATGCTTTACATGTGGATTTGAAGATGTTTTGGAAAGATGACAGAGAGTATGGGACAAACTGTCAACCAGTGACAGCAGAACTTCAGTAACGAGGCTAAGGATGGGCAAACTCCATACTTCAGTGATCAGCCATGGTAGAAGACCCCTGAGTAGTTATTTTAGCCATCTGACACCTAGCTTTCCCAGCAGACCCTGTTTCCTGGTCTGGTCCCCACAAGGTAGAAAAAGCCAGTGGAGAAACCACACTGTGCACGTCCATTGATGCTGCATTACCTGGAAGCCAGGCAAAGCTGCAGGAGTCTTTGACATTAGTAGCAGCATCTGCGAGGTCCCTGGGTAAAGCCAGGGAGGTGAGGCCACCTCTCCCTGAAACCACTGTCATTACATCTGCAAAGGAGTATAGAACAGTTTTCCCTCACTACCTACTTCTACATGTTTCTTGTAGGACAATTCAATTCATTTATTTCCTGGCCAGTGCAGAGCTATCTCTGGTAGGTATTTACACAGCAACAATCGAAAACCACTTGTGCATAGGTATTTATAGAGCACCAATCACAGGCAGTTGTACCTAATGACTGATATTAGTACGATGTGTCAAATACAAAATCTTTCTCTGAAAACAGCAGGGTCCAAACAACTCAGCTAATGAAACAGGCAACGAAGAACACATATGTGGCACCACCTCGTGTATCCTATTTTTGACCGTTAAAATAAATTATATGGATCTCAAGTACATGAAAATAACACAACAAGACTACCTAACTCACCTGCATGTCAATGTCTTCCAGCAAAGCTTTCAAGAGGTTTGGGTTTTTTTCTCAAAAGCAAACCCTTTGCATAAATCAGCTCTTTGGTGATAAACTAAGAGGACAGCTGTTAGCACTCTGTGCCGAGGAGAAAAGCAGTCGAGCTCTTCCTTTCTTGACAGGAGTGCCTGGCTTCACAGCATGGCACTGTCCATACTCAGGCAATGTCCACCTTGGAACATGAATTAATTTCCAGTACCTGCAAGGTCAGTGAGTGTTAGTCCCATTCTGTGATCTGGGCAATGGTGAAGCTCAGTAACCAGACTTGTGTTGCAGTTAAATGCTAAGCCCCATGTTGCAGGCAGGATTTGACACACAGAAAGACAGACTTGTAGGGCAGCACCATCATCACAGCAGTCCCTCCTGCCCCTGTGCAGCTTCCCTCTCCCTTTTCTAGTCTCCTCCACAATTAAATAAAATGAAGGTTATTTCAAAGAGAGAAACTTGCACTGGGTAATACAGGGCTGATATTACTCTCTCATGGAAGCAGAGACAGGAAAGCAGATGAGAGGAAGCACTAGAGATACACAGATGTAACTCACACTTGCCAGAGAACAGAGAGACATACAAATTGTCATGCTGGCACAGGACAGTTGTCTGGCTTACTTGTTATCCATGGCATTGGCCTGTACCGGGTGCTTTAGAGAAATATCAGAAACACTACTGACATTGACTGTAAAATTACCTGCCCATCAAGGAAATTTTTTTCTAACCACAAGCAATCAGTGGTTGGTCTCAACCTTCTGGTTCAACTCCCCTGTGTTTGTGTATATCTCTGTTCCTCTCTAGTATGAAATGTAAACCTAATACATTAAGTATTTGTAAAATTATCAGAAGCCTACCTAATGGATTGAATTCATTGTTCTCATTAATTTAATACAGTATTTGAGTCAGATTATACATTTGGAAAATGTTCTTGTAACACAAGATATAGATGTATTTATTTGCTTTAAGGGCACACAAAAAATAAATATACCTGAGTAAGAAATCTCCCACTGTGGGGAAAGGTGGATCTTTCAACCAGAGATATTCCTCTGCACCTGAGAGGGAAAACACAGGATAACTACTGTCATGTACAGATGCTGCAATCAACTGCATAGATTGTTAAGATAACCATTTTTGCAAAGAAGTGCGCATGGCTGGGTGTTACTTTAAAATCAAGCTCTGTGTGCAGGGAGAGAAGAGAGGTGTGCAAGTATAGTTTTCAGATTTATATGGATATATCTGTACAGTTCTGCATGTGACTATTAAATACACATATCTGACTCAATGATCTTACAGGTCTTTTTCAACCCAAATGATTCTATGTTTCTATATATGCGCATGCATGCACTTGCACACATACAAAAGCTGGTGCATCCAGGAAACAGGTTCCAAACTGAGAAACAAAATTCTTCCTTTATTCTCACAGAGAGGGGCAAGAACAGATTCTGCAGGATCATTTCTGTCAGCAGATGGAAGAAGGCAGAGTGATTGACTGTGATCAGTTGATTTTGATCACAGTGATGGCAGAAAGTTTGCTATTGTGGCCAAAAATCACGAATTGGGAGCATTATTGCACTCTTTTAAGTAAGTCTTTGCAACCCAAAGGTGATACTTTATAGATTTTATCTGAGTCCCTCCCCCTACAACTATTTCACCACTTTATACCTTTCAGTGCTGAAAAAAAGAAAAAAAGAAGACAAAATGTCAGGTGACATTAGCAAAGGAATCAAATACACATACTTGAAAAGGTATGCTGTTGCATGGTCATTATAAGCACTTCAAACTAAAGCATGTGCCTTTACATATAAAATATATATGCAACTGATATACAATATTATGACTTACTATCAGCTGCTGGGAGTCTTAGAAAGCAAAGCAGGGTAGAATTATATTTTTTTCTTTCATTTTATTAATGGCACAGTCAAAGAGAGCAACACTGCTATATCAGAAATTAGCCTTTGTGCCTTTACGCCTAGAAACTTTCCAAACTGATGTTTCATTCTACATTCAAACAAGAGTGGTTTTAAACAGGATCCAAAGGTTTGATATACCAAAATCCTCCAAAATCTTGTCCTATTACTTAGTTTCATGCTTTTTTTTCAGAATCTAACCTTGCATGACTCTTTATGTAAAATAAGGGCTGTAATTTTTCAGTTGCTAACTTCTGTGAACTCAGAGCTAACATTTCCGAAACAATTCTTTTCTCCCCACAGTCACACACTGGCCTCTTCTCTCTCTGTCCATGTAATCTCCCTTCCCATCATCTCTGTTTCACCTTTTTGCCCTCACCACCATTCTCTTACTACTCAAGTGGCTCAGTCTCCTATCTGTTTTCCCAAACTGGTCTTTTTCTGCCTTTTTAATAGTGCTTCTTTACCAAGTATTCATTATAGGCTGCGCTTTTTGTTCTTCCTCCTGATCTCTACACATCTCCAGATGATTCTAACTCAAGCCAGGCTATGTGAACTAACATGTATCCTCTGAAAGCAAAACATATTTCATCATATTACTTGCTTTATGAAAACTCACAAGTTATGGAAAAAGTAAAATGCCAGAAAGTTTTTCACAGATCCCTCTGGCCAATAGAGTATTACAAAAAGATTCAAACCCGGCAGAAACCCCAACCTCAAAAAGCCTTAACACATACTTTCTCCTGTTTCTGCAGCGTGACATAATGGTTTACATTGAAAGGCGAACATACTTATCTTGAGATTTAATGGTCTTCGTCAGCATGGACTTCAGAATTTAAATGTTTCCATGCTCCCTTATCTAACACTTTATTCTTTCTCACATTCTGTTATTCATATGGGTGTGCAGTCTGAGTGGGCTAGCCAAAATCACTTATGGAAATGTATGCTGCCTGGTTTTCAAAAAGATTGTATTTCAGCTATCCTTATTTCAGATCACAACACATGGGCTATCATTTAAAACTTGCAAATACTCAGAGAAAGAGGGACAACTCAGCTTCGGTAGTAAAGGTGGTATCTCTAGCACAGGCTGCATAAATATTACATATGAGTGTGAAAACACACGCAGGATTTTGCAAAATATCTAAGCATTTTGAAAAGCCCTTGCATTTGAAAATATCAGACGTTCTTTCTAAAGGGAAGCTAGGGTGACACAGAGAGAAGCTGTTTCCTAATCAGGTGCTGCCTGTACCCAAGCAGGGTAATCTAATTTGCAAGTAGGTGACCTATATGTCTGGACATAGCTGATTATTTATTCAACTAATCAAATTATATTGTGTCATTTGACGGTAGGATGTACACAGTGCTGACACGATGTTATTTTTTGTCACCAGATAAGGGGAATTGATTCTAATCTATATTACTTTTGTTAGTCATCAACTCTTACACCTAGACCTGCCAAGGGAAGCATGAATGCATTTCGTGAAGTTCAATAGCACACATATCATTAGGTCATAGCAAAGATATGCATTGTTGAAAAAAAAAAAAAAAAGCCAACCAAAACCGAAAAAAACAGTGTTCATCATTATTTGATCAACTTTTTCTACATGCCAGTACTGTAAGAGTGAAAGCACCCTTCCTTCCCTCTCCCACCAGCCACTGTGATGATGCAATTGCCCATTTCTACTACTTCATTTTTGTCCTTGTCATCATTTGGTTTTACAAAGAGACCACTGCAGATTAAACTGTGTCTGCTGAGAAACCTTGCCTCTTGCTATCCCTAAAAGCATTGAAATCTTAAGAATACCCTATGTTCACCTGTGTGGACTTGTGATGTCCATTTTATAATTAATTTCAAGCCACCTGGGCAAATTATAATTAATTTCAAGCCACCTGGGCAAAAATCTGGTGCTTTTTTTTTTTTAATTTTGATTGACTGATTTCATTCTCTAACAGTATCTAGTGTAAAGGTTAGTGAACAATTCTGATATCTGCTTGGCCTGGGGGACTCGTCAAAGAGGGGTCTGTGTGCCCTAATGAGGAGCAGCAACTGAGGCCTCAGCAGATCTCGATATTTCTCCCATCCTTCCCCTGCCCTGTTTAGTTTTTTCCATGACCCCGCAGGTTATTTCAGTGGGGAGGAGGAGCAGAGAGAGAGGGTGCTGAGGACTTAGCGGGAAGGAGAAAAGTTTTTAAAATATGTAATTATGAGCCTCTCATGGAGCAAGCGGAGCAGCCTACTGTGTGGAGTGGTTGGGAGCGCGATGACAGTAATTATTGCCGCTGTTGTTCCCACGGGCGGAGGGCTCCGGCCCCGATGCGGGCAGGAGCGGGGGCTGAGGAGCTGCAGTAGCGTTGAAGTCGCCGGGCCTCACGGCTGCTACCTCCTCGACCTTCCCCGAGCCACAGCCGCGGGTGAAAGCTCCCCGTGGGAGCTTTCATCCTGGGAAAGGCCCGTGGGGGAGTGGCGGCCCCGCGGCTGCCCGGGCTGCAGGGGATAGAGGGAGACAGGGCGAAATCTGCTGGCTCGGGCGAAGTTGGCGGCAGCGCAGAGGGGGCCCGGGGGTGTCGCAGCCCCCGGGCGGCACCGGGCGTCCCCGGAGGAGCGTATGGCGGGCAGGGGCCGCTCCGCCGCACGCGTGTCCGCGAAGGGCGGACGGGCACAGCCTCCGCCGCGCCGCTCCGGCGGTGCCGGGCAGCGCCCGCGCCTCGGCGGCGGCGGGTCCCGGCACGGTCCGAGCTGGCACGGTCCAGCCCGGCCCGGCTCGCTTCGGCTCTCTGGGGCTCGGCCCCGGTTACCCCCCGCGGGAGCAGGTCCGGCTCGTCCCCCGGCGCGGCCGCCTCTTGCCGAGGTCTGCCCGGCGCTGCCCCCCCCGCCCTGCCCCGTTTCCTCAAAAGGGTGCCCGCGGTAGGGAGAGCCTTCCCCCCGGAGCCGTGCTCCCTTGGGGCGCTGGACGGATTGAATGCAACTTCAGCCACCGTGACCGCTTCCATCGCTGTCCTGCCTTCCCTCCCCCCGCCTCCCGTTCTCGCCTGAAAAGAGCAAACTTGCGTTGAAATGGCACCTCGACTCGTGCGCCAGCCTAACCAGCCCATTAAATATGATCAACGTACCGTTTGCATGGATTGAAACCTTTCCCAGTCCTGATTGCTCCAAAGGGGAATCACGTCCTACCTCCCACCTTCCCAATCTTCATTCTCCCAGTGTACACACTCTTGTAATTACTAGTGATTGTGCTAATGCAACCCTGAGCAAAAGCATGCTGGTACTATGGAGAGGGAAGGCGAAGAAAATACCGTTAGTGTAGGGCAATATAGATGTGGATTATGCTTTTTCTTTTCTACCTAGACATAGGATAATATATATCCTATAGATACTGCATGTTAAGCATCGACCCAAACATCAGCGGCTCGTTTACTAGCCTTTTTCTTTTTTTCCCGTGGGGCTTTTTTTTTTCCTTTTTTTTTTTTTTTTTTTTTTTTTTTTTTTTTTTTTTTTTTTCATTTTTGCTTTTTCTTTTCTTTACCGGATCACCAGGTGATCTGAAAAGAAATGCTGGATCTCTTCGTGGACCTGTGAAAGGAGAGAAAGTGAGAAGACGACTTGTTAGTCCTGACTCTAACCAAGGACAATGCTGTCTGATCCCACTCCTGCCGTGATTGCTTCTTACATAACTCTCTGTATTCACCGCAGACCGCTTTGCTCGGGGGCGGAGGGAGGGCACCCCAGTGTAATATCACGTCGGGCCTTCTCCGCACTTGATTCCCCTCCTTCAGCAGAGAGGGGCTTCGAAGCGTTGCCATTAACTTCGGTGATCATCATTTGGCTTCCTTTACAGGCGGCTGAACCGTCTTTTTCTTAAGCTAAGATTTTTTTTTTATTATTTGTTCAGTTGACATTCCCTGTTCCGCTCGCCCCCACCCCCGCGGCGTGCGCGCACACACACACGCACACACTCACACCCCTTTTCTTTTCATCATCAGCAAATAAAGATTAGGTGGGCAGATTATAGAAAGCGTTTTCAGTCCTCTGCTGATCTTTATTCCAGAGCCTTTGTGATGATATTGATGATGATGATGGTCAAGTGGACAGTTTGATTTTTGTGTTTGGAGCTAGTTATAAAGAATCAATATTATATCAAGGGGTAACTTTCGTGATAAAGGACTTTAACCACTCTGGCTATTCATCATAAGTCTGTAGCAAGCAGATAGGTCAAAAGAAATTATATTGCACTAAAGAGTGTGTCTTCTTATCTCTCCTATACCAGGGGAATAAGGGACAAGCCGATCGATACAGTAGCTGCTGTATACTTCTTGCAATTATCAATAGCTGATTTCGTCTTTTGAGGCCTGCATCCATTAATACAAACTAATAATAATTTTCTGAGCATATCTGTAGCCAAGGCAATGAAAGTTTTTATACTTGCCAACACTATTTATATAGCTATGTAACACTGTGTGTGTGTGTGTGTGCGTGTGTATGTGTCTGCAGTGTGCATATATATATTAATATTCATCTCACTTGTCCTTTTTGGAAGCATACAGATTTTTGCAAAGGGGATAAACTCACTGATTTTACATGCACGTAGTATTCCTACTTGTACTTCCTGGAGCATGTACTGACAGACATGTTGCAATACAAATACAGTGGTTTAATATATACAGTACCTATGCATCTATATGTGTAAATAATGTGTATGTATGTTTTCTTGATAATGTCCCCTAAACGATGTGTATTACAAATATTCCACAAAGCATTTAAAATTCTTGGTTAAATTAGTCTATCAGCTGTTAGGTTAAGGAACGGAAGTAAATGGTAATTGGAGTTCGCTATGTGTGAACATAAGCTTTTGTGTATATGAATCAATGTTTATTTAGACCCAAGGGCGGCATGGTATTAAATAAAGGGAAAAGTAACTTAAACGTTTAAGGCAAAACGTTTAGGCACAGTTGTGGTGTAGGCTGGTTCTATAAATCTCGTGGTGGGGCTAGTGGCTTTCCACAAAAAAATTGTAATAGAAAAGAAACATCTTTATAATTGACATTTGACATGCTGTTTGGGTTAGGCTGTGGTAGACCAAGCACAGATTTCCCTCTGATGGAAACATTTATCATCGTGATTGCTGCAGAGTGGCAGGTGGTGTTATCAATTACCTCTTCTTACCAATAATAATATTAGTATGGTAATATCTTTGCTCATGTGAGAACGAATTAGCGGACAGTTGCTGCAGCTTTAAACAGACAAAATCGTGCTGGATTTAACCCCAGGGTTCTCAAACAAAAGTTGTGGTGCAGAAAAGGGGTGGGAAGATGATACTTCAGCCTGCCAGGAAGAGTAGGAGATGACAGAAAATAAAGCCCAAATAATTGCATGCCCCTTCGAATAAAGTTGCTGAGCAAAATAATAACTTTAAAAGACAGTCGATGGATTGCACAAAATGTCAGATCCAGCTTATCCGCACGTTGGTAACTTTGATGGGTTTAAGAACAACAACCTTGTATAAAGCGTAAGTGTAGAAAGAACTACTTATATGCTCTTTGTGGAGTCAATCTTGTAGATAAGCTGACAGTTTTTATGAACATCGAAAAACCATAAAAATTAGAGCAAAAGCGTAAAGGTGTCGCATTAATATAAAAAAGAAAGTAGTAGTCGGTAGATAATATTGTTAAGCAGGCAGAATAATAATGTGTCGCTTCTGACGATGAAAGGAACATTGCAAAAGAAGAAGACAATTAACAAATTAGATTTAATTACGGAGAAAAAAACTACTTTTGCTTCCCATCACTAGCAAAGTATTTTAGTGGACCCACCAGTCACGGCGAAGGGGACGCGAGCGGGCGCGGTTTGCGCCGGAATACGCGTGACTGCCAGTCCCGCAACTGCGTCCCCCGCTCGCCTGTGCGCCCCTACCTGTGTGGGTGCGCAGAGATTTACGCGGCTAAGCTATCCCATCCTCCCAGTCCCCCCTCCGCAGTGGCCGTGTTTTTTCGCAGCCCAACTTCAGCGAACGCATCATTATATTTTTTTTCTTTTCGCCTTCGAGTCAGAAACATTAATTAGAAGGTCGGTGGAAAACTTTGCAGTGTAATAGGGAGTGGGGGAGGAGGAAGGGGCCGGAGAAGACGCCTATCACTTCATAACTTTCCACTCGCCTCCCGAGCCCCCTACACTGCCAGGGTTTTCCACGCAGGGCAGGTAGAAAGTTTCCCCCCGGCGATGTGCACAGCTGCCGGCGGTGCGTCCCGGCGGTGCCTGGAGGAGCCGGGGCTCCGCGGCTCTTCCCTGGCGGGGGGCAGCGGCCGCTCCGCGCCACCCGGCAATCGGCCCCGCGACCCCCGCTCAGCGCCGCCGGCTTTTTTTCCCACAGAAAAAGTGGAAAGGCGAGCGGCGTAAGGGAAAAGAAAACCATAAAATGTATCACTTGTAACCCTAGAATATGTTAATGTCAAGAGATACAAATCTGGTAATTATGCCTTTCTTGCCTGTTGTGTTCTCCATTGTTCATTAAACATTAAAGACGGGATTATTTAATTTTCCACTTAAAGATTCTCTCACGTTCCGTAAAATCATATTAATTTTCAATCATTTTAATTCTTACAAAGGACAAAGTTTGGGGTTTATAACGCTGTCAGTGAGCTGCCTTTTTTTTTCTCCCCCCCACATCGCACTTTTAAAACGCACTTCAGTAAATGGTCTGCTGCTGGGGGAACTACCAGACACTGAGCCATTAGAAAACGCCTAAGTTTAGGGAGGAAAAAAAAAAAAAAAAAAAAAAAAAAAAAAAGTTGCCTCAGCAACAGCAACAAATCCTTTCAAAAGATGACTGGATGAAAATTGACACACTTCTGATACTACTGCAATTGGGGAAAAAAGTGCATGGGCGAGGTGAAAGTGCGTCCTCTCTCATTCCGGGCAAACGTTTCGGTCACAGGGAGTAGCTAAGCCTCTTCACATAAAGCAAGTCGGAAAAAATATCCCTCTCGGTTTTTGAACGGGAAGCCCTAACTCCAACTCCCCACTCGCGGCTGCGGTGCTGAAGGTTACTTGAACACCCGCTCGCTTTCACCTGCCCTCTGCCTACAATATAATGCAGCATATACCCACGCGCGCGACGTGTTATTCGTGTGAGCCGAATGCAATAACTCCCTACATCTGACGGAAAAAAAAACATGCTCAATTAATGGGCTCGTCCCCTCCCACTTCATATTAGAAAATTGCATCAGATTTCAACCATCAGTATTGTCTCCGTATATTTTAAACGAGACACGCTCAGTGCGACCAAACTTTCAGGGAGGATTGATGCACGGAAAGAAGATGCATTAGAATGTACAGACAGTAAACAAGTTTTTTAATTATAAAGCGGGCAATCATTGCGAGGGGTGTCGTGTATACATCTCGCTAAACGAAGGACAGAAAAGTACACTCGTCTAGTACCAAAAAGGCATTGATCTGGCGTTTCAGTGTTGTTTCCCTTAAGGGTAATGCCCGTTTCTAACGAATACCTGCCCCACAGAAATCGCTGATGTTGTACGTTGGAGCAAACTATCCAAAGTGGCCTAAACTGTCTCCTCTAACTTTATTTGGTTTGCCTACCAACATAAAAGCGGGGAATAAACCGAAAGCCCAGAGACAGGGTATCAGAGCGCACGAGATAAAGGGAGCTATCAGCAGGGAAAGTTTACATAGAGAAGGCTCCCAAAGAAGCCGGGGTTAGTGTGTTTTAAGGACTAGGGCTGGATTACACGGGCTGGGGTGGGGGTATTAGGAGGAAATCCCTTTCACTGATCCCGGCCCCATGCGCGGAGCTGCCCGCCTCCCTCCCGCGCCCGGTAAGGTGGGCTGCGCCTGCGCGCCCCTGCGAAGGCAGGGGCCGTGGCCGGGGTCGCTCCGCCGAGCGCGGCACGGGGCGGGGGTCGGCGGGGGAGCGGCGCGCAGGGGCCGGGCTGCGAGTAACAGATTTAAAAAAAAAAAAAAAAAAAGAGAGAGAGAAAGAAAAAGAAAAAAAATGAGAAAAAACCCCCCCTCAAACAAAGCAAAACGGCGGAGGGGGTCGCAGGAGGAGCCCCCCGCCCCGAAAGCACACATGCACAGCACGGCGCGGAGCTGCGCGACAGGGCAGTGCGCGCACTGCGGACCCCTGCGCGGTGCGACGGCGATCGGCGACGGTGGGGTACATCCTAGCGGCGGCTGGCTGCCATGGGAGCGGGCTGGCCACGCTCCCCGCCCGCCCCGGCCGAGAGGGGGAGGCGGGCAGGGACGGCCACGGGAAGCGGCAACTTGTGGCGGCGGCCGGGGAGACGGAGCTGCTGCGCGGCAGAGGGGCCGCCCGCCTCCCCGGGGGACGGACGGGGCGGGAGGGACGCGAGCCGGCGGGACGGGGCGGGGGAGGCTAGGCCCGGCTCCCCGGTAACTTGTAATGCGATAGAGGAGGAAGCGGGGGGTTGGAGGAGAGGGAAGTCTTTCCCCACCCCCCCCTCCTCACTTTTACAAAAAAAGGGGGGGCCTGCGAGAAAAGCCTCTGTTGGGAAAGTGCGTGCAGAGAGGGAGGCTCGGCGGCGGCGGGGAGCGCATCGGGCTGCGGGGCTGGGGGCAGCCCCGGCGGCAGCCCCGGCAGCGCGGCACGGGAGGCGGAGGAGGAGGAGGAGAGTAGGAGGAGCTGCCGTGTGACCCGCACCGCTCCCAAACTTGAAAGTTTATCTGCCCGAAATCAAGAGCGGCCGCGGTGTGCGCAGCGCTCCTCGGCACGGAGCGGAGTCAGCGACCGGCGGACCCGCCGCGCAGGGAGCGGCTGCCGGAGCCTCTGCGAACGCGGCAAGGCAGGGGAGGGGGGATTGCCCCAGCGACAACAACAGCCACCCCCCACCCCCCAAAACTGGGAGAGGATCCATGCTATTTGCTGGAGACCAAGGACTTGCTCATCGGCGCACACGCGAGCCCGCTGTCATTAGCTAAAAGGACACACGGCTGAGCCGGGGGGGGGAGGTGGGCGGAAGGGTGAGGAGTGTCACAAAAAGTCATTACAACCTGAGAGAGAGGGGGAAGAAAGAAAAAAAAACTTCCTACCAATGGACAACAGGAAGTGACCACCAACGGGGAGTCTCTGCTTGGAGAAAGAAGCTGCAAGACAAAGAAGAAGGAAGGAGAGGTGAAAGACAAAACTGCCCAAGGTCTTCTGCGTTTGCGTGCGTGCGCTTTCGAGAGAGTCAACAGAACAAAAGTCAGCAGGGAAGGGGAGACAGAAAGAGCGACGGAAAAGGAGACAGGATGGAGGAAGAGCTAAAGACAAGCATGTGAAGACCAAGGGGAAAGAGCAGAGCAACGCCGAAAAAGAAAGCACACTGAAAAGAAAAAGAAAAGGCTTACACAAAAGTTTCTTTTCCTCCTGGGAAGAAATTACTCACACGCACACAGAAATCAGATGCCTCAGATGCCTTGCAGCTCAACTTCTGGGGAAAGGGAGACCGAGAGAGAAGAGAACGCAGAGTGATGTGAAGAAAGGGGGGGTGGGGGAAGCCCGAAAGAAAGCAAAGCAAAAGAAACTGAGAGACAGGGGGAAGAAAGAAGGACGGACAGAAAAGCGAAGATCGTGACCTTTCCCAACAAGTGAACCTTGCACATATGCTGTGTAAAGTGTGTGCAAAACAGATTCCCTTCTGCGTGGTGCGTGTGTGCTTCGCTGCTGCTGCTGCTGCCGCCGCCGCCGCTGCCGCCGCCGCGGTCGGTGCCTCTCGCAGGCGGCGCTGCCGGCGCCGTGGAGACGCATCATTTGGCGGAGCGAAGCGGCTAATTGCGGAGCCCCGTCCTTCATTTACATATGCAGCCTGAGTCCGCTGGAGCCGCGCCAATCCGCGCTCGCCCCCAGCACCATTAATCGCCATGCATTATTCACAACCATAATTACTGAGCCCCATGCGCGCTGCGCGCAGCCGCCCCAGCCCGCCGCCCCGCGCACATCCCGCCGCTCCGCGCACACCCCGCCCGGCTCATCCCCCGCTCGCTCACCCGCGCACCCGCGCACTCATTCACTCACTCCCAGTTTGGCTGGCTGGTTAGCCTTGCTTTTTTTTTTTTTTCCCCCGTGGTGTTTGTTGCCTTTTCTGTTGTTTGTTTGGTTTGTTTTGCAACTCGACTTTTATTTGTGAACAGTTATTTCCAACCCCCAGCCCTCCTTCCCTCGTTCCCAATTCCTCCCCCCTCTCCTTTCCACCTCCACGTCGCTGATGCCTCTGCAAAAAGCAGAGTCAAGACGGCTCAGTTAGCAGCATGTCTCGTCGAAAGCAAGCGAAACCTCAGCATCTCAGGTCGGACGAAGAGCTGCAAGCGGAGGTAGTTTCTGAGCACGGTAAGGGCTCCTGGCGGCTTCTTTCTCCTCTCTCTCTCTCTCTCTCTCTCTCTCTCTTTTTTGTGAGGGTGTTTCGGATGGAGATAGGTGAATTTATGGTGATGGTGAACATGGGAGCGCAATCGCACTGCAGCGGGAGAATGGGAATTAAAGCAGCTGGGGGAAGAAGCAGCGGAACTGAGAAGTTCGCAGTTTTGCCAAGTTTCTGCAGCCCACCCCCTGCCTTTAACCAGCCCTCCCAGCAGCAACCTCTCGGCCTCCCCAGCGCTTTGATCGCGGCTGGGATCGGCGAAGGGGTCGGCCCTCCCTCCCTACTCACCCGGGCTCCACCAGCTGCAGGAGCGGGCGCCCCGGAGCAGCGCCTGCCTCCTCCTGCCTGCTCCTGCTGCGCTCCCTCGCGCTGTGTGACTGGGTACCCCCTTTTTCTCCCTCCTGCTCCCTCCTGGCAGAGGCTCGGAGCGGACAGAAGCCATATTCCCCTCGCCCCACCGGCAGGAAAGTTGGGACAGCCGGGGCCGGGGTGCCCTGCAGGAGCTCCCGCGGGCGACCGGGCCACGGGGCAGCCCCACTGCAGCCGCTGCCAGGGGCTGCCCCCGTCGCCCCGGGTCGCCCGCGCGTGCTGCGGGGGCTACCCTGGCCGCTCCCTCCGTCTGTCCCGGGGGAGCGGCCGGGACCCCGGCAGAGGCGGGCAGGATCGCTCGGGTGCGCAGGGCCAGCGGAGTTGGTTTCATTATTTTCGAGAAGATTGAACAGCAGCTTTTCGCCTCCCCCCCCTTCCCCTTTCGCCTCCTGGCTCTGCTGCGACTGTAATTATTATCAGTGGTAGGTGACACGGAGTGCCACCACCGCCACCAGCCCCTGTCGCGCCGGCTGCTGTGGGGACGGGTTATTTTTTCGCCCATCCGCCATTCCTCGCTCCCTCCCCACACGCAGGCACACGCACACTTGCTTTTATGCATATGGGTTGCCAGGCGGCTCGTGAACAAGTGTCCAGGGCTGGAGAGATTTGGATCACGCCTTATTTCCTCTTTGCTGTAATTTTATTTTCGAGAATAGGGCTGCAGGGTTTTCTTCTTCCTTCTCTGTCTCTTTCTTTTTAATTTTCAGTTTTAATTCTCTTAGCCCTGGCGCTGCAGCGTGCAAAGGCACGCCGCAGCCCATGCTCCCTTCTCCTGGGCTAAGTTGAAAGCTTCCACTTGAAAGTTTTTCTTTTCCTCTTTGCAGAGAGCCCACTGCTTTCTTAGTTTCTCACGTAGCCAAGCAGGAGCCCCAGTGTTTTCGGCTTTCTGTGTAGGCCCCTTCCTCCACTGTTTTATCCCCCCTCTCCCTCCCTTCGAAAAGGAAAAAAAAAAAAGTCCTTCTCCTGCTTTAAAACTATAATTACTCTTAAGTTGCATCTCTGGGTAGAGAAAGGCAGCAAAGTTGAAGCCTGAGGAGGATTTTGACTATTGTATCCGAACTTTACAGCCCTGAAGCTTAAGGCAACGTGAATCCACTTCATCAGGTTAAAACATCTGTCAGACTGGCAAATTGTTAAGCCTCCTGCTCCTTCCCAGGGTATTTGGGGAGGCAGGGAGTGAGTCCCACTGCTAAGGGGGCTAAGGGGGCTACTGCTACTGCTCCAGGAAAACCCACTTGGGTATTGACATTAACAGGAACACGAAGAAATGCTTCCTTCTGTCACAGTGGAGGAGCAAAGCAGTGCATTTTCAAATTTTTTGTTTCCTTAGGAAACTGTGGTCATGTAAAATAAATTAGTGTAGGCAAGCAAATGAGAGTTAATATTTTATTATGCAAACAAGATTTGTTGAGCCCATCTCTGTTGGTGTGGGTTCTAGGTCTAAGAATTTTTCGTTAGCATTATAAACTTTTACATCCTCTGAATCCATTTCAATACCGAAAAATAAAACCCTACTACTTCATTATGACACTTCTGGCAAGTTAATAAATTGAAAAAAATTGTTAAACTAGGTTTTTGTTTTGTTTTGTGAATCTTATCTATGTAGCCATGTCACCCGAGATTAGAACAAGAGATATGCTAAAAAGAAACGCTTGCATATGGTGGGTAGATTAAGGACAAAGAATCTTTTTGTCATGGAAATGGGGTTTTTTTCCCTTTTTTGGGGGGGTTTTGTTTTGTTTACTTCATCACATAGAATTTCTCACACTTGGTTTGTTTTGTATTGCCCTCAATGACTACATGATCAAATGAATGGATTTATTTCTGCCGAATGAGAAAGACAGTCTTTCCATCAAAAGGACTACATTGCATCCCAGTGAGGAATTTTAAAGCGTTATTATTGTGGTCCGTGAATAGCACAAAATCGGCTTTCACAGCAGCCCTAAAATGCAAGTGTAAATACTTTTCAGCCTTAGAAGGCTGTTATCAAAATGTGCTATGTTTCCTTTTATTAAAACATATTTTAATTAATAGAGTGGAACCCTTGGTAGTTAACAATTAACAAGCTGAAGTAGTGGTTTTGCACTTTCATTTGAGAAATGTGAACAAGGTGGAGACAGGCTACACGAGCAGAGGGCTATCTAGTGCGCATTAGTGTAATGTAAATCATTTACACGTTATATTAGGAAGCCTAACGATTGCCATACTTGAAAGCAATTTTATAGGCCAGATATAATGAGAGCTTCAAATCTCGTGAATTGGAACACTTCTTGTCAAGTCAGTGTCCTTCGTTTCTGTTCACAGCTGTAATCAAGATATTGCTACAGTTCCTGAGTGTATTTTGCAACAGGCCAAAAATAGTTTGCACAGTGCAAGAATATTTGTCGTTTCTAGAAAGCAAACTGTTTAAGCAGTATTACTTGATTCATGTGGCCTTTTCACTCATTTTGCTGTTCGTCTACAAAGGAGTTAATGCAAGACTAAGCAAATGAAGCTTATTCTTTATTTATTGAAATCATGTTTAATGCCACCTCAAAATAGATTTTATAAAATGAACCATTTAAAAATTAATATCAAAAAAATGTAATCCTTGGAGTGAAGGGACAGTCATAGTAGCAGAAAGAGCCTGGCAGTTTGGTGTGCAGAATGGAAGATAAACATTAGGCTGAGTTTTAAGTTGACTTGTCGCACCATAACTTTTGCGTTAACGTTATCACAGAAGTTTTAGAATTTAAACAAATAATTTTATAGCCAGCTTGGGCTACAGCATAACACAACTGCATTCAAACAGGGCAATGTCATGGTGGCAAGATAATCTGTTGGAAATCTGAAGATAATTAGCAACGTCATCAACTACAGATAATACACTCAAAATTATTTGAAATTATTTGTTGAAAGTGAAATGCTAAAAATATATTTTTTTAATAATTTTGAAGGGAAGTGTTAACAGCTGATGATGTATTTCTTGAACAATTGCACTGTAGAAGAGTGAACAAAAGATACCTATTAAAAAAACCCCACACTTTGAGGTTGCTAAATAAGATCTGCTGGAAATCATTTAAAAACAGCAGCAGCAGTACTCAGATGACTGTAGAATACAATAATCTCAGTTTCTCAGTAAATTTAAATCATTGTAAATCATTTCTGATACACTTGCCTAATTCAACAGATTACAAATGAATCAGAATTGTAGATACAATGCACATGCTTCAACTCTGATTACTTTTAAATTAAACCACAGACATTTGTATTTTTAAGGTAAGGATAATAGAAAGGGGATTTTTTTTTTTTTTTTTTTTTTTTTTTTTTTTTGTAATGCTGAAGAGTAATTGTCAAGAGTGTGCAGGTGAGGTTCTGGTAAGAGTGATGACAAATGATGCTTTGGACTTTTTCTTGTGAAGTTTCTGGCAAAGAGGTATCGTATTTTAGCCTGAGGTGGAAGAGATCACCTTGTAATAAACTGTTAATGGCAGTTTTCTAATGTGCTTTTTGCAGTAATTTTTTAAAATATTGGTCCTCTTTTTCCACCCACACTTCAATACATACAACATAGTCTAAACTAATTGATCTTTTTCATTCTGGTAAAATGGGATCGGGCTGTGCAGTTTTGGGCAGTTTCATGACTGCACTCGGTATTCTTCATCTCCACAGGCACACTTGCTCAGCTCCAGCAACGATGCAGTTCAATATGTAGCAGCCAGCTTCACGTGTGTTCGCTCTATCTGCATATACAGAGGGTTAAAACACATTTTGGGGGGACATTCTTCCGTGTAAAATAGAGGTATTCTCTATTGCTTAGACACTGTTGCGTTTAAAACTTGCTAAGTCGCAAGCAGCTGTCAGTAAACATAAAACTTAGGTGATTTTTGCAAACGTTTGTTCTGAGGCAAGTGTAAGAGAAGGCTTTTTGTTTTGAAAAAGGCCAAATAAGTATTGCTATAAATTGTGCCTTTGGTGAGAAACGGTAATTGAAACTTTATATAAATACTTCTGTTATTACAGTAGAGACTTAACATTTGAGCTATGTAACATCTGTATTTGTATAATTTTAAAAATACTCTGCTTTGAATTGTGTTAGGAATAGAAAATTATTTGGAGTAATAAGGAAACTACAGCAATCAGCCAATTTGTTGATGTATATATAACAATGAAAGTAGACAAAACTGGGTCAGATTTTATCTAGTGATGCTGGTCTTGAAGTGATCTCCTGAGGTAGACATTAAGACTTTTTTCAGAGTGGGAGGGAGGAAATTTTGAAAGGTGTGGTGGTTAAAATTCTGTGTAATTAAGCTATTAATATGCATACATTTAGCTGTTGAAAATTACTTTTCCTTGCCTAAGAGAGGGGAAAAGCTACAACTCAACAAATGTGTGGCATTAAAAAAAGAGTAAAAATAACCTAATGAATAGCAAGTAATAGTGCCATCTGAAAAATAGTCTGAATCCTGGGAAGATTTTCTGGGTATCTCTCCTTCATTTGATTTGTTGACTGCCAAGAATAGACAAGCATATCTGTTGACAATCCATCATTCAGGGCATGAGTCAATCACTTTTGCTGATAATAAACCAGGTCTGGCATGACAATAAAATAGTTAAGTACTGACACATTTTCCAAAATGAAGCATGTAAAAATAATTTCTTTCATAGTATTGTATTAGTAAAATAAGAGTAATTTTCTATATCTTTTTTCCAGAGGAAGCACAAGTAAATCTAGTTTCAGCAGTGAATTTGTATTGAATTGTACATATCAATGTAAATCCTGTTTCCTTTACACTCTAAAACTTTCCCACTTAATGTAGTGGTGTTTTCCTAACTAAATGTTTTCCATTAATACAAAAAAGGGGATTTAGGCCAAAATGTACTTTTAGGAGCTGGTTCAGTTGTAATGCTGTTAGACCTAGAGTACATTTCTTCTTACCAAGGAAAAACCCTTCAAAATCGTGAAAACCAGAAAAATAATTGTTTATAAGGGTGATAGAAAACCATAAAGCAACACATTTAAAAAATTCATTTAAGTTGAAAAGTGAAAAGATAGAGGACTAAAGAGAGGGGACTTTTTTATTATGTGGGATAAGATAAATCTTTACAAAAAGCCCTTCTGAAATTCTTACTGCCACTCTCTAATACTGGTGTGTATGGCGTGTTCCCTCCCCCCTCCCCAGTTTCGCCATTCCACACCCTCCCCCCCGAAAAAATCTGAACTCTATCGCTGTTTGCAAAAGAAACACCAACAAAATTTCCAAACTTTTGAGCCAGAGAGCGAGGCGCACCGAAGTACTCGGGCAGGCTGTTGACCTCCTGCGGTGGCCGCCGGGCTGCGGGCCGGGGTGGGTTCGGGGGGCGCAGGTGGGCGCTGCGCGGGTGCTGCGGGAGCTCAGCCTGGGATTGCCGGGGAGAAGGTGGGATCGCGGAGCACCAGAAAGCTTCCCCAGGCCTCCTCTCCCTGAGGGTGGGTAGTTAGAAGTGCTTTGACAAGGCTTGCTGATTTAACCTTTGCCTGCTTTGCCCTGCCAGGGGTGGCCACTAGATGTCAAGCTCATAATACAATTAGTACATCTGTGCAGTTGACCTTGGCAGCACGGCTTACCACTGTTCTGTTAAGTGTTAACACTGAATTTGAGTGTTAACTAGAGATCCCTCGGAGTTTGCTACATGCTGTACAGCTTATCAAATGCCCATCTAGTTCAGCACAAGTGTTTACAGTCCTTTAAGAAGGAAAAAGGTTTCCTTTTGTGAAGCCCGGCATCTTGAGCTGCTTAATTAACCCTGCAGGTGCTGCCGTATTTTTGTTTCAGTTAATCAAAACCGACTTGTCATTCAGTGTTTCAGGAGATCCCTTCTCCTGGTGCCATTTGATAGTTTTCATTTAGGAATTTGTTGATGTTGTAATGTCCCCAGATCTGGAAATAATGAAAGCTCATGGATTTGTTTAGATCATTATGTGCTTTGCTATCCTGTGCAATACTGCAGTATATGGAACAGTGAAAGACCAAAATGACTGAGCTGCACAACTGGCATTGAATCACTCCAGGTTTGCTCTTTCAAGCACTCCTGATTGTGAGTAATTTTACTCAGAGGAGTAGTGTCACCAAGTCCAGGACTTGTGAGTTCAGTTTTGAGATACTTAGGAGATGAAGGATTGGGTCCTCACATCAGCTTCTCTTCTTGCGAGCCTTCAAACACTAATTTGTAAGCGTTTCTGTGCTTGTTCAGAGAGTGATTGGCTTTGTTCATTCATGCAGGATGTTAGGAGTTACATAGTTTAAGATGTACTTAATGATACACTTTTCAAAATAGGAAAGCTATACAGAATTTACGCTGCTCCTTCTTTCTTCTAGTTTATTTGTTTTGGTTTGGTTTTTCAATGTCTGTTTCATCTCAGCTATGTTAGAAGCATTGGCCTCGGTTTTTTTGTTTTGTTTTGTTTTTTTGTTTTTTTGGGTTTTTTTTAGGATTCCCAGTAAAAGTTGATGCATTCCAAATAAAGGTGGTTACTGCAGCCATCATCATTATTTGTACACAAATTCTTTACAACCCGAAATTAATGTATACATGCCATAACAGCCAACTGAATAGCTGTTTCTATGATTTTGAAAAACATAGCACAGGGCCTGTTTAATATGATACCTTGCAGAAATATTACAAACAATTTGTGAAGCTTGCATCTGTTCCACATCTGCATCCACGCAGAAAGGCACCAGTGTTTGAGATACTGAAGTGCTTCACTGCGCAGATTAGAAACTGCAAATGTTTTAACCAGAGTACAGTTAGTGCTTGTGCCACAGGTGGCTGTTACTTAACAAATTCTGAGATTTAGGCTACTGAATAGATCAAACCGAGTGTGCCAGGTCAGTACCGGGTTTTGCATAGCAAGAGTGCCCTCCACTGTTCAAATCCATACTAACAGTTTTTGTGGTCTGAGAAAAGGGACAGAAAATTTTTCTTTTGAGTCTGGAATTTCTTCTAGATTGTTAAACACAGTAGGGGTCTCTATTTGTCTCCTCCTGTTTCACAGCTTGGGCTCAGTATGTGATAATTCATCTTTCTTTATGGGATTCAAAGCTATCATAAAGAGTTAAAAAGAATTAATTTGCAAGAAAATAAACGTGTTCTAACAATTTAAGAAAACTTTCTTTAAAAGCTTCGTCAGTTATAAGAGATGATAGAGCTAAGGAAAAAGTGTTCTTCTCCAGGATCAATTTGTTGCTACAAGGCAACTGCTTCCAAATTAATATGATTTTTAAAACAAAAAAATTTATGTTTTTTTTTTTCAGTAGTTTCTTCCTTTATTGAATCTGTGCTTGGGGAAAAATAAGTTTGTCTATTCTGATGATAGCAGTGGTAAATACTTGTCCTGTATCAGTGCGATAGGCTCAGAGTTTTATTTATAATAATGCTTGTTTAAATAGACAAGAATGCTGTGAACTGCACTTTGAAATTATTATTGGATTTGCATGCGAGAGCATTATATGCATCTGTCTTCATAGTTAGCAGATATTTTAGCTTTAGCTGATGCTAACAAATGCAATTTCCCTGAAACTTCTTCACAGTTTGTACACTGCTTCTCAGTGTTTTTTTTTTATCTTTCTGAAAGAAATATTAATTAGCTCTCAATTACGCAGCTCTGAATGCAGAAATAGTAGTAATTCATACAACACTTTTCCATGCTTTCATTTGTATTGTTGTGTGTAGTCTAAAAGGAAGCTTCAGAAAATATTTTACTCACACATTTGTTGGATTCCTTTACAAGGCAGTTTTGTTTTAATGCTTCAGGAAGGTATCAACATTTAATCTAGGTGCAAGTTATAGGAAACATTGATTTTACCAAAGTGTCTTATGAGTCATACATAATTTGAAGATTCCATAATACAGAGTAACAAAATAACAAAACACTAAATAGTGTGAGATCATTTTATTGTAATAGTCCTTATTTAATATTATTGAAAAGGCTCTTTTCAGGTAATTTACATGTGTGGAACTAGAACTGAGTTATGATGGGACAAAAGGAAAAGATTCTGGAGCAAAGGTGAGACACATTGGTTGGTTAGGGTTTTTTCCAGACTGGAAACAGTTAGTCCTAAAAAAGTGGGCATTTAATAAGCCGTATATGTTTTCACTATTAACCTGACTAGCATGTGATGTTTAGTTTAAATCTGTTTCACAAAAGTGGATATCAACATTTTTGAAGGAGTAGAAAAGTAGATATCAACATTCATTATATTTTATCTTGCACATCATGTAAGAGGCTTTCCTCTCACACAGAGGAAAAAGATATCTACCTGCAATAAAAATTCAGAACTAGTAAAACCAGGTTTACAAATCCTGTGTGTGAGTAGCCGAAACCGGCCATTTTTTCTTAACTCTGCACATTTCCTGATGGAAACTGAGGGACCCAGGGCACCCTTTCACCCCTCTCCCTTTGCCTTGGGCACTGAGGAGGCAGGCCAACACCATCCTCCTTGCTCCAGCCTGAAAAGTGTTTGGTGGGTACGCTTAGTGAGGGGGACAGAGCAAAGCCTCCCGGTGTCAGCCCCTTGTACCCCTCTCATTGAGTCAGCAGAACACCTGAGTGGCTTCAGGTATCACCACCCCAAAGTGACTTTCTCAAAATACCTTCGTTTGAATTTCTATGGGCTCATTTTAGGGCCAGACCTCAGTGATGCAAAGTGACAGCGCTGCTGGAGCCACCGCGGCTCTGTGGGCTGCTACCTGCTTAGGAGCTCGCCCCGGGTACCATTTGAGAGATGCTGCCTGCGATTTTTCACCTGTTTTCATAGGGTAAGCTTTATATGCTGTAATTCGTCTTGCATCCCATAGCAGCTTCAGATTAGTCTGTTAGCTGTTAGACTGCTAATGAGAAAAAGAAAATAACTGAGAGGTTATTAGTGGCTGAGATCCTGACTGCTGCACAAAACTCCCATTCAACACCTTTTGTGTAACTAAGAACTGCAAAATTCAACCCATGTCTGTAAGATTAAGCAAGTCTTCGATTAATTCCCCCGAAGTCCTTGAAAATTTTTACTGCATCACATCCTCCCTGTAATAATAAAAAATATTATTTCTCTTCAGTAAAAAATAGAAGAAAAAAGATGAAATTCTTCTCTACCTAATGGAGTCAATCACTTTGTAATATATCAAAAAATGAAAGCAAGCTATAAAGCATAAAGAACTATGGAAAAATGCTATGTTTTCCCACAATAGATATATTGTGTAACTAAAAAACCAAAAATTAATTTTAGCTTAATATTTTAGCATTTAACATTTTTAATATTCTGGAGTAATGATTAAATTTTGGTATTGATTTCTGTCATTCATAAAGTGACTGAATTTTAAGAAAACAGCAAAAATATCCTTTCATGTAGAATGCTTTTAAGCTTTATTTCTTGTTGAATTCAGTGAAGACTTACACTTCAAAAGCAACAATAAACACAGTACCTTAGTGCTTTCATATTAGTAAGTACTACCAAAAGGGATGTTAGAAACCCCATTTGTGTAATACACTGGGTGATGTCCATTTGTCCTATACAGACATATATAATAAAAAATATTTATCAGTTGTAATTTTCAGTCTTCCTTGTTTCCCCCCACAAGTGCTTGTTTGCATGACTAGTTCATAGTTCAATCCTGTTAATTTCAGCAGTGTTTCTAATGTGAATAAAGGCTACTCATTTGAGTAGGACTTACTGGATTGAGACCATAGTCTGTCATTCTGTGAAGCATCTTTGTAGCCTCAGTGTGCTGTGCAGGAAATGTACCATCATCTGTGGCAAAGCGGCGTTTACTTCAGTGCCATCTGTGTCACCTGCTTGCCTACCTGTCCAAGAAAGTGAAGCTTTGAGAGAGATCTGTTTGATTTTTTAAGAAATGTCAAAATAATTTATCCTAAATGGAAAATACTCTGGTGAGATTCTTTGTATGTCTAGTTTCAGGTTGACTTGGGTAGAAAAAAAAATCCTAGTGACTCCTAGCATTATTCTCTAAAATATTTTTCAAAAGCAGTCCTTGAATATTTCAAGGCAAATAGATGATGAGGTGATGAGGTGAATGAACTTGGGTTGGTCATCTGAAAAGTGTTCTTGCTCTTTTCAAGGCATAGGAGTTGAGGGAAGAAATACAAAACAGAGCTGTAGGTCCCCCCTTAGTATAGGTGCGAACTTTGTGCTGTGAGACAGCACAAAACTAGGCATTCATTTCATTGAGAGCAGAGCTGAGCAGTGGTTATCCCAGAAATACCTATACAGCTGTATTACATGTGTACTTTTCCACAAGTTATATTTCAAATGCAAACGGCCATTTCTTTGAGTTTGCAAATTAGTATGCTAGCCTGCTTATTGTCTTGACATGCTGAGCAGGTCCTTATCGATACCTCCTGGCAGTGGGCACCAGTACTGAAAGTTTCTTTGGAAAGCTTACACATTATACATATTAGC